>NC_134778.1:87383889-87388889 GCF_046742065.1 Oratosquilla oratoria
GTATGGTGGGGGTTACTAGGCTAGATAGAGTGAGAAATGAGGAGGTGAGGAGGAGAACAGGGGTGAAAAAGGATTTGGGAGAGGAGGGTTGATGAAAGAATATTAGGATGGTTTGGACACATGGAAAGAATGAGTGACGAAAGACTAGTAAAAGAGGTATGGAAGGCAGATGTGGAGGGAGTGAACATGAGGGGACGTCCTAGGATGAGGTGGATGGATGGGGTGAAGGGGGCTTTGGGGAAGAGGGGAATGTCTGTTGAGGAAGGAAGGGAGAGGACGGAAGACAGAGGTGAGTGGAGAATGGTTGTATATGGATGATGTTGTGACGACATGAGGAGGAATAGGCGGGGGGGTGGTGGGGTAGTATGTGTGAGTAAATTTTGACGCAGCCCGAAGGGATTTCTCCCCGTCCTCTCCTTATATGCAAAGGGGGACGGAGAGGGGGGGTCGCCGATTAAATGAAGCGGCCTTGCTGTGGATGTACTGTGTCTTGCGACACTGCTTCTGACCCAGGGCGGTGGGCAGGGTTCAGGGATGACCCGTCATCCAGGAGGTGCTCAGATGAGAGGAAGGGTGGGAGGGGTGTGGAGTGTATTTAGGGATGAAATGGGTGGGAGTGTTTTTATGCCTTTCCTTTTGTGGCTACCTCCCTTGGAAGGGGGAAAAGGCCTTGGTATATGTATGTATGTATGTATTATTATTATTATTATTATTATCATTATTATTATTATTATTATTATTATCATTTTTATTATTGATACATTATTTCTTTTAGACACAACCACCTCTCGCAGGCATCTTCGGCAAGATTCCACCAGATCCACAGGAATCCGCCATATCTGTGAGACTCCAGCAGATATACAGGACTCCACCGGATCTACAGAAATCCACAGCATCTACAGGACTTCCCCGGATTTACAGGACTCCACAGGATCTATAGGACCTCGCAGCATCTACAGGCTTCCACATCATCTACAGGACTCCACAGCATCTACAGGACTCCACCGGATTTACAGGACTCCATAGTATCTACAAGACTCCACAGTATCTACAGGACTCCACAGTAGCTACAGGACTCCACAGCATCTTCAGGATTCCACCGCATTTACAGGACTCCATATTATCTATAGGACTTCACAGGATCAACTGGACTTCACACCATCTACAGGACTCCAGAGCATCAACAGGATTCCATAACATCTAAAGGGCCCCAGCGTGTGTGTGTGTGTGTGTCCGTGCTTATTTTTCATTTAATATACGTATCTATTTACCTATCAATCCATGTATTCACTACCTTTTTCACGGCCATTAATGCGTCTTCTGTTGCAACGCGTGTATTCAACGATTAATAGCGCACCCCACAGGTTAGCTAAATGTTTGTCCAAACCACTAACTAAAACTCTAGGTTTGATCAGTAACGCACATTTGCGCAATTCTTCAGATCTGATTTCCAAAACCTAAAATCATTGATTTCAGCAACAAGAAATTAGCCAGCTTTGATGTAACATCGTTGTATACACGCGTTGCAATAGAAGACGCATTAATAGCCGTGAAAAAAGTAGTGAATAACTTAAGTAATGAAGATTTGCCTTTACCCAACTCAGACTACATAGAACTCATTTCTCTTTGCGTAGGTTTTGGAGCATTTACTTTTAATGATGTTGAATATTCTCAGCATTCTGGTCTAGCAATGAGGATCCCGATTTCTACAGTATTTGCAAAATTATATATGGAGATGTTAGAATCAAAAAATTATATATCAATTATGGGTAGGAACAGCAAATGGATGAGATATATGGATGACATTATAGTAGTAACAGCTAAAGAGACAAATACCGACAAGTTAAAAAGATTAAACAGCATAAAAAACATACAATTCACAGTTGAAATTAAACCGGATAACAAATTAACCTTTTTAGATATCAGCATTCACAGAAAGTCAAATTCTCAATATATAGAAAACCCACATATAAAAAAAAATTATACACACTATTACTCGGGTCATAGTGAGAGAAAAAAATCAGGTGCAGTAATAGGTGTCTTTTTAAGAGCTTTTAGAATTTGTAATAAAGAATTCCTGGCAGAAGAACTGTAACATATTATGAAAACATTCATTCAACTTAAATATCCTTAAGGGCTATTATGTCAACTAAAATAGAAACCGAAGCTAATAAGTGACAAAAGTAAAAATGGAAGTAAAAAAACTGTTGAGAGAAAAAAACGCTATAAAGCTATACCAAACACTGACATAAGTCAAATCCTTGACACATTCCTTTTGAAAGCGGGCATAAGGATAGCAAGGACAACAGGTCACAAGATCAGCCAGATCATTAAACATAAAAATACTAACGCGACGAATGAAAATAGTGTCGTATATAAAATTCGGTGTAAAAGTTGCCCTTGATCATACTATGGAGAATCTGGTCGTGGACTTACAAAAAGGTTAATTGAACATAAAAATGATGTACTCGTAAAAGCATACCGGGCAAGTAATTCCATTGTTAGGCACATTGAAGAACAAGATCATCTCCCTGACTGGAATAATGCGGTTGTTCTTAATAAAGGTTATACAAAAACGTTGAGAAAAACAATTGAAGCAAGGAAAACATAAATGATATAGAAGGCTTCGTATGCCTGGCAAAACCTACCAGCCATATAATAATTTTAGAAAATGATAAAACTTGTGCATTAAAATCTCCCAGGTGGCCCGTGATATGAAGGCAGTGTGTGTATATTTTGTTCGATTGATTGTGACCAAATGTTTTAAGCTTTGATAAAGACACTGTGAGGTGAAAACGTCAACAATAAATTCTCCTACTAGTTCCTCATTTCTTTCTCCACCATCACTTAAAAATCTGTCAGTATTCTTATTCAACACACACACGCACACACACACACACACACACACACACACACACACACACACACACACACACACACACACACACACACACACACACACACACACACACACACACACACACACACACACACACACACATACACACACACCACACACACACACACACACACACACACACACACACACACACACACACACACACACACACACACACACACACACACACACGCACACACACACACACACACACACACACACACACACACACACACACACACACACACACACACACACACACACACACACACACACACACACACACACACACACACACACACACACACACACACACACACACACACACACACACACACACACACACACACACACATGGATCCAGTTCATACCCATGCAGCAGACAGACCACCAAGACGTACAGCATTGGTGGCATCGGAATTACGTAGATACGACATTGACATTGCTGCCCTCAGTGAGACTCGTCTGGCAGATGAGGGATCGATAGTTGAAGCTGGCGAGGGATATACCTTCTTCTGGAAGGGTCTATCTAGCGCTGACAATCGCATCCATGGTGTGGGCCTTGCCATAAAATCCTCTTTGCTTAGTAAGCTCCACGTTGTCCCTGTGGGCATTTCTGAACGGCTTATGACCATAAGGATCCCTCTAGTCAAAAATAGATATATCACCATGATCATATGTTATGCACCAACTCTAACATCTTCAGAGGATTCCAAAGATTTATTTTACGAGGAACTTGAAAAACTGTTATCAGCCACTCCAAGAAATGACAAGATTGTTGTGCTCGGTGACTTCAATGCTAGAGTTGGATCGAACGTCACCGTCTGGCATGGAATTATTGGCAAACATGGGGTAGGGAAAGAGAATGCCAACGGGTTAAGACTTCTTAACACATGTGCTCTTCACAGACTAACAATAACTAACACGTTATTCCAACTTCCAACCAAACAAAAGACAACTTGGATGCATCCACGCTCCAAGCACTGGCACCTCATAGACTACATCATAACCCGTCAATCGGATATTCAGGACTTCAAAGTCACAAAGGCACTCAGGGGAGCTGAGTGTTGGACAGACCATCGCCCCATTCGCTCCGTGGTACAATTCGTAGTCCGTCCTTCCAACCGAAAGCAGAACAAAAAACAACAGATAAACAGAAATCTTTTGCAAGACCAGGGCAAGCGCAAAGAACTCCAGGACAGATTATCTCAGGCGATTGAACAACTTCCAGAGCCTACTGATAACACAAACCTGGATCAAATGAATGCAAACTGGAATGAATTTACAAATACACTGCATCATACAGCCTCCGAAGTTCTAGGCATCTCTAAGAAGAAACACCAAGATTGGTTCGATGAGAATGATGCAGAAATACATACACTTCTCCAAAGGAAGAATGAAGCACATGCAGCCCTTCTCAGTAACCAAAACAACCACTCTCTGCGTGCAAATTTCAACAACCTCAGAGCTGAGGCTCAACGCTCCCTTCGACGGATGAAAAATGATTGGTGGTGCCAGAAAGCTCGAGAAATCCAGCAATTTGCAGATGAAAACGACCAGCAAAGTTTTTTCGCAGCCGTAAAGGCAACGTATGGGCCACGCCAAAGTTCAATAGCGCCTCTCAAAGCAGCTGATGGCCATATCATCAAAGACCAGCAAGGCGTATTGGACAGATGGTCCGAATACCTAAGCCAACTCCTAAACCAAGTGAACCCAATAGATGCACAATTTGCTGACCGCCTTCCATGTCTACCCCTTCTTGACCACCTAGATGCTGCACCCACCTTTACCGAAGTCCATGCAGCCTGCAAAAGCTTGAGAAATAACAAAGCTGCAGGACCTGATGGCATACCAGCTGAATTATTCAAGTTTGGGGGCCATGCTGTGACTCGGCGACTCCACAAGTGGACTAAGGTATTTTGGGAAGCTGGCTATTTACCACAATCACTCAAAGATCCAATCATGGTAATGATATACAAGAAGAAGGGGAACGCAGCTGAATGTGCTAACTATCGCGCAATCTCTCTCCTAGATACTGCAGGAAAAGTTATAGCACGTGTCCTGCTGACCAGATTACTCGGCTACGTTTCAGAGTTAGTAC
>NC_134778.1:87401389-87403889 GCF_046742065.1 Oratosquilla oratoria
GTCTAGTTTTGGAGGACCTTCTGCAGGGTAGATCTCATCAATGATAAAGTTGATGGTACGGTCAACGTCGATGTTCGTGAAAAGGCTTTCTACATCCAATGAAGCGATCACACCGTCGGCGTTAGAGTTGTGGAGGAGATGGAGGAAATCAGCAGCAGAAGACAAGGTGTAATCCTTTGGGACGAATGGGGTAAGCCACTCGTTTAATTTCTTAGCAATTTGATAAGTAGGCGTAGGGATCTGGACTGGAACTCTGAGTCCCTTCATTCTTCATACATAGGATACTGCACAACTAAACTCTCAAGAAGAAATACATTACACTTACAAAATGGTACACCTAAGACACACACAGAATCTCACCACAACACTACTCTTACAAGACAGACCATGGCTGAAAACACTAAAATCATAGGACAGGCCCAAGATACAAGACGGCTACAGATCCTCGAGGCCCTCCTCATACGAGACAAGATGCCCACCATGAACCTTCAGTCACAGGAATTCATGGTCATACCGTCCGCTAGGAGAGATGTGCTTCGCCCAAAGTCTAATACGCGACTGATGACCCCTACTCCCCGACGCATCGTTCCAAGCCCCTGATTGGCTGTTCCATATACGGCGTTCTGTTCTCCCATAGGTTCCCTCACACCACAATTTCCTATTGGTTCTCTTTATGTTCACTATGATCCTCTCTTTTAGTATATAAGTCTATGTATTCTGACCTTTGTCATTGCTTTTGAAAATGTACACAGTGTACGAAACGTCAAGCTCCAGTATAACGCTACTCTTCTCCCTTCTGAGTTTGAATCATGTCCTTTGGACCAGCGATAGCAAACTTACCTCCTGAAGCCAAGTCTAAAGTTAGACGTATTGAAACTCTACACAAGAAGATCATCAATGCATCAATTGCTACTTTCTTCAATGAAACCTGTCTACAGGAAATCCTGCTGCCGAAATATGCATATATATATATACATATATATATATATATATATATATATATGTATATATATATATATACACATATACATACACATGTATATATACATATATATATATATATATATACATTTATATATATATATATATATATATAGACGATAACGTTCGGTCACCTTTTATTTTATTTTCCAAGTGGTTTTATTACACATTTTGTGAATCACGTGTTTTTGTGATTTATTCGCATAATGGATACCACATGTCATCTCCAAGAATTTTCTTTTTACTCTCCTGGACTTAAACCCATTATCACTTCATTGTGCTCTTCACTTATAAAGGCACATAAACTGAAACTTCGCTTCAAATTTTTGAAGAACTGGTCGGATGAATAAGTAATGCCAACATCTTTACTTACCAACAGATTAGTGAAACTGCGGCAAAAAACATTTGAAGAATTTGAGAGGATTATACTAAAGAAACACATTGACATTGTAAAGATGGAAGTGAGTGATGCTTTTAAAATTACTAGTGAAAAGAAAAGTGCATTTCATAAAGCAATTCCTGAGGAATGGAAAGGTAAACTGTTAGACTATGTATTTGGCACATTAAGAAAGGAATATAAGGAATTAGAACTTAAACTGAAAAAGAAATTGAGCCGACTGATAATTGATAGTGATTGTAGGAAGCATGTTAATTCTGATTTTATTCTTAATCTTTCAGATAAACCTTTAAGTTTTGATGCAAAATGTGTCTTAGGATATGGATCAAAATTTGCTGCCAACTACCAACAGGTCAACTATATTGATATTTCCAAGGGTTCGACTTAGAAAATACAGTGATGTCCCAGTCCAAGACATTAATATTTGTAAAGGTTTCGTTTTTAGTGCATTGAATTTGACAAATTGTCCAACTTATCCAAAAAGATTTGTCACAGCATTATACGCCTTAAAGAAAGACAAGGACTTGCATATAACAAAAGCTGATAAAAGCAATTGTGTTGTAATTATTAACAAAAGTGATTATATTGAAAAAATGGACACATTATTAAGTGATGAAGAAACGTATATGAAGGTAAACAGGAACCCATTAGAGACAGTGAGTTCAATAAAAAACTTAAGAAATTGCTATTTGGAAACAATGAACTTATCAAACAACTTGTATCGTTGTCACCGTCATACCTTATATGTACGGTTTAATTAAAACTCACAAAATCAATAATCCAGCTAGACCTATCATTTGTTCTATTGGTTCTTGTACTTACAAATTGTCCAAGTGGTTGGTGTCGGTATTAAGCCCTCTTGTAGCTACTATTTCCCATTCTCATATAAAAACAACGTTGATCTCATCGAAAAGCTGTCTGGTCAAAATCCGTCCTTTGATTTTAATCTTGTTAGTTTTGATGTTACTAGTTTATGCACTCGAGTTTCCGTTTTAGATTTGTTAATATATTTAGAAGATGAATTGAAGAAATATGATATGCCACTGCCGGCCCACACAATAATCAGTCTCATTAAGTTAGGTGTGTTAGATTCAAATATTGAATTTAATGGTAAATTTTATA
>NC_134778.1:87416389-87418889 GCF_046742065.1 Oratosquilla oratoria
TCCCCCAACCAGAAATCTACTTTTCGTAAGCTTGAGAGCTCACGGAAAAAGTTAATTAATAATTTTTATGCTGTCGTTTTTAACAGAATATATATATATATATATATATATATATATATATATATATGTATATATATATATAAAACATATATATATATACATATATATATATATATATGAGTGGCAGGGTGGTGAGATAAACACCGAGAACCGTTGAAGTTTTATTAACTGACGTTTCGCTCTTAACAGAGCTTCTTCAGAGTGTACAAACATAATCGGGAAATCAACAGTTATATATCTTACATCATTCCGCGTTCCTTCCTTAACCCACCCCCTCCCTCCCTCTCGTACCCTTCAGCTCCTGTAAGATCATCCAGCCGGACATTTTGGACAGCTTAATAAAACCATCACGATGGTTACAGCAGGGCTGGGATGCTATAAAAGCTGCTTCTACTATTTTTCTTTTTTTCTTGTCTAATCCTTGTTTTAATATTTCCACTCCGTCCCAGTTAGGTAAATGTCCGTATTCCTCCGCATGAATCACCAGGGCGTTTTGATGTTCGGTGGGCCCTCAGGTCGCTCTTGTGCTCATATGTCCGCTTGTGTATGCCTCTTCCTGTCTCCCCAAAGTAGTTTAGGTCACAGCCACCACATGGGATTCTGTAAACCATGCTGTTGTTATTATGTTCATTTCTACTCTTACCTCTCACTACTTCACCTATCTTCGTACTGGATGTACTGGCGATCTTTAGCCCTGCTCTGCGGAGCAAATGTCCTAACTCTTCTGTGTGCTTGGAGTTGGGAACTACAATGAAGCCACCTTCCTTAGTCTCCTTTTTCTCATCATTTCTCTTTTCCATTATTTTAAGAGCTATTTTCTTCAAACTATGGAGTAACCCTTCTGGATATTTTAGTCCTGAGAACACTTTAAAAATATATATAGTGAAAGGATAAAGAGAGGAGTAATAATTGGATTTTTTCTCAGAGCGTTCCGGGTATGTAGTGAAGAACATATTGACAGAGAAATCAAATACACACACACACACACACACACACACACACACACACACACACACACACACACACACACACACACACACACACACACACACACACACACACACACACACACACACACACACACACACACACACACACACACACGCACATACATACATATATATATACGTGTTTAAATATATACATATATATATATATATATATATATATAGAGAGAGAGAGAGAGACACGCATACATACATACATGCATACATACATACATACATACATACATACATACATACATACATACATACATACATACATACATACATACATACATACATACATACATACATACATACATACATACATACATACATACATATATACATATATATATATATATATATATATATATATATATATATATATATATTACAAAGGATTACAAAGGCGGAGCATGCCGACAGGAGACCTTTTGGTCCATATCTAGGTCAGATGCGAAAAAATCATAATAATAATAAAAAAATAAATAAAAAATATAATAATGTAAATAACAAATAAAATAAATAAATGCATAGGTATAGTTAAATAATAAACAAACAGGTAAATAGTAAATAATATCAAATTGACATATAAATAATAATAAATGAAAATCAAACAGAGAAATGATAAAACAAAAAACAAATAATATAAAATAAATCATAATCTTTACAGCATCTTGCTTAGGTGTTTATCTAAATGATTCTTAAAGCTTCGAACTGAACTACATTGCACTACCTGGAAGTTTATTCTATTCATTAACTACACGGTTAGTAAAGTTGTTTCTACCTACTTCCAAATTGAATGTATTTCCGGACAATTTGAGACCATTGTTTCTTGTCTGATTCTCATTCAATGTGAAAATTGTGTCACTTTTGATGTTGTCGATTCCCTTTAGAATTTTAAAGACCTGTATCAAGTCACCTCTGAGTCTACGCTTTTTTAGGGAAAACAGATTCATATGTTTTAGTCGATTTTCGTATGATTTATTTTTGATATTTGGAATCAGTTTTGTGTATGCTTTGTATGTATATATTTATATATGTATATATATACATATACATATATATAAATATATGTATATATATAGTATATATATATATATATATATATATCTATATATACTGAATTGAACACCACAGTGTTTTCACAATTATTTTTGTTTTTTTTTAATATTTTCAAATTTCCTCACTAAGACACTGTTCGACATTTCGAATGCAAGGAGTCATTATCAAGATACAAATACAGTTCAGACAATATAATACAGATACGTTACATGGTTACAGAATAAAGAAGAATGCTACACTCTTGGTGGAGGGGGAGGGGAAGGGGGAGAGAAAGGTGAGGGGGGCGAGAGTTGGAGTCGGTGTAAGGTGAGGTGAGCTAACATGCCTAGGTAGGTTAGGTACTACATGTCGCGTGAAGCTATTAAAAAGGTATATAGCAGGAATCATAT
>NC_134778.1:87463889-87468889 GCF_046742065.1 Oratosquilla oratoria
GTCTTTATGTGTTATAATGATGATACATGAAGCCCAACAGACATCTCAGTCTATAACCAGGTCGGATGCAAAAATAAATAGATAAATAATTTAATAAATAAAGTAATAAATGAATGCATACGTAAGTAAATGAATGAATAAGTAAATAGATAAGTAAATAAATAAAGTATGTAAATGAATAAATACATAAATAAATGAATAAACATACAAACAAACAAAAAACATAAACAAATAGATAAATACACACATACATACATATACCAATGGCTATTTTCTCTTTACAAGGGAGCCAGCCAAAAAACAAAGACTTAAAATTCACTCCCACCCATTCCATCCCAACGTATTCCACTCCCATCCCCCCCCTCCCTTCTTCTTATCTTGGCTCTTCCTGGATGACGGGTCATTCCTGCATCTCGCCCACTACCCTGGGTCAGAAGTAGTGTAGCAAGACACAGCACATCCACAGCAAGGCCGCTTCATTTAATCGGCGAACCCCCCTCTCCGTCCCTTCGTGCAGAAAAAGAGAAGATGGGGAGAAATTCCTTTGAGCTGCGTCATAATATCATTCACACATACTCCCGCGCCCCCACCCTCGTCCATGCATCACAGCATTATCCACACACAACCATTTTCCTTTCATTCCTATCTTCTGTCTTTCCCCTTCCTCTTCCTCAACAGACATTCCCCTCTTTCCCAATACCCTTTTTACCCCATCCATCAATCTCATCCTTGGTCGCCCCCTCATGTTCACTCCTTCCACCTCTGTCCCCCCACATCTCTTTCACTAATCTTTCCTTACTCATTCTTTCCATATGTCCAAAGCATCCCAATACTCTTTCATCAACCCTATCTCCCAACTCCATTTCCATCCCCGTTCTCCTCATGGGAGGGTTTTGATTGAGAGGATTAGGAGAGGAGCATAAGGAGTAATTGGTAAGGAACAGTGTAGGTTTAGGACAGGTAGGGGTTGCGTGAATTATATTTTTGAGGCAACACAGGTATGTGAGAAAGCTTTAGGAAAAGGTAAGGATGTTTTTTGGGCCTTTATGGATTTGGAAAAGGCTTATGACAGGATAGACAGGAAGGCACTGTGGGAGGTATTACAGACATATGGGATAGGAGGAAAGATGTTAAGAGCAGTCAAGAGTTTTTTTACGAGAGTAGTAGAGCCTGTTTAAGAATCAGAAATGGAGAGAGTGAATGGTTTGAGGTAAAGGTGAAACTTTGCCAGGGATGTGTTATGTTACCTTGGCTGTTCAATCTATACATGGATGGGGTGGTGCGAGAGACAAACGCAAGGGTACTGGGCCGGAGATTGGAGATGGTTAAAGAAAATGGAGAGAAATGGGAGATAAGCCAGTTGTTGTTTGCTGACGACACTGCGCTTGTAGCAGGATCAGAGGATGGTTTGAGGAAGTTAGTGACAGAGTTTGGGAAGGTGTGTGAAAGAAGGAGGTTGAAGGCAAATGTGGGTAAAAGTAAGGCGATAAGATGTACAAGTGGAAAATGTGGCAGCAAATCGGAGAGACTGGAAGAAGTGGATAGTTTTAGATACTTGGGTGCGAATGTGGCAGGAATGAGTGGAGTGGAGGTGGAGATAAACAAATAAATTAGATAAATAAAGGTTCCGCTTCGTGACATAAGAATCCCGGGTTCGATCTCTAACGTCTGGTTTCTGCTTGGTGCTCCGAGCACAGAGGGCAAAGGTGAAGGCTTTTGTTCTCTGCTAATCGCCTTCTGGCGTATGTCCCTCACTTTTTATGATAATAATAGCCACCGCCCCTTGCTTAGACATCATTCGTCGTTCTCCTCCTTAATCAGTGTTTCTATCTTTGGGGAAATAATTATATCGAAGAGGTGGACTCAGAGGTGGTCAAGGATAGATAATGGAAGATAAAAGTGATCAGCATTCAGTTTTGTTGATTAATTTCTATCTATTTATTCATCTATTTATCTATTTATTTATCTATTTATTCATCTCTTTATTTTTCTATTATTCATCTATTTATTCATTTATCTATTTGTTTATTTATTTGTTTATTTGTTCATTTGCTTATTTGTTCATTTGTTTATTCATTTATTTACTCATTTATTCATTTATTTTCTTATTGAGTGGGGGATTAATATTAAATCGTAAAAGAGGGTCACGTAACTCTGTTCCATAGGGGTATAACTAAAGTTCATATAAATCTCACACAATTAGTACGACATAAGGTGAAAGAGTTAACTAAACACTTATATACCACCCACTTCCACCATGCCGGTGATCTTCCATCTTTTTCTATTTATTTATTTATTTATTTATTTATTTATTTTTTTAGTGGGGGATGGAAGCTGGGGAAGGGGGTCTTCGTTTCGTCTAATTTCCTGCTCATCACTTTTGGGTTCCAGGATCCTTTTTATGATCATTTCCTCCAGGGCCGTCTTGGCTTGGCACCATCATCGCCATCATCTTCTTCATCTTCATCTCCCTTGATGCCCGTAATCATTCTTAGCTTTTTCATTCAAGCTCACCCTCTCTATTTCTCTTCCTCTCTCTCTCTCTCTCTCTCTCTCTCTCTCTCTCTCTCTCTCTCTCTCTCTCTCTCTCTCTCTCTCTCTCTCTCTCTCTCTCTCTCTCTCTCTCTCTCTCTCTCTCTCTCTCTCTCTCTCTCTCTCTCTCTCTCTCTCTCTCTCTCTCTCTCTCTCTCTCTCTCTCTCTCTCTCTCTCCCCCCCTCTCTCTCTCCCCCCCCCCCTCTCTCTCTCTCTCTCTCTCTCTCTCTCTCTCTCTCTCTCTCTCTCTCTCTCTCTCCTCTCTCTCTCCCTCCCTCTCTCTCTCTCTCTCTCTCTCTCTCTCTCTCTCTCTCTCTCTCTCTCTCTCTCTCTCTCTCTCTCTCTCTCTCTCTTTCTCTCTCTCTCTTTTGCTATCTCTCGTCTTTTCTGTCTTTGTCTCTGTCTCTATTCCTGCCGCTGCCGCTATTTCCAATCTCTATATCTCCGTCTCTATATATCTATCTTTATATTCTTATACCTATATCTATACCTCTATCTTTATATCTTTATCTCTCTTTCTCTCTCTCTCTCTCTCTCTCTCTCTCTCTCTCTCTCTCTCTCTCTCTCTCTCCATTCCAATTCAATTTCCTCTTCCGCCTTCAGACCGCGGGTGGCAGGGTGGGGTGGTGTTGGCGTGTGGATTCCAACAACGACGCCCATCCCCCCCGTCCTGACGGAGCTGGGAAATAAGGACCCATAAAAGTGGAGACCCTCAACTTGGCGCCATTAGTCATACGTTTTCTGTTTTAGTGTCCGTTTTCTCTTTCCCTTATTTCCATCTGACGCTCGCGTGGGCGAGGTGTGCGTCTAAGTGCACATCATGGGTTTATATCCATCTGTCTGTAATTCCACACACACAAACCCTGTATATATATATGTGTGTGTGTGTGTGTGTGTGTGTATGTGTGTGTATGTGTGTGTGTGTGCGTGTGTGCGTGCACGTGTGTATGTATGTGTGTGGAGGTGAGGGTATGGGGTTGGGTGAGGAGATACGTGTGTGTGTGTGTTTGGTAAAATGTGGTCGAGGGTGAGGCTAAATACAAACACAAGGCCTCTGTGTCTTATTTATTTGACTACTGTCGTTGTGGTGGAGCGAAATGGTTATTAACGAACTAAGAGGACAGATTACCTTGTTTGCAGAAGTAGACGTGCTGCGTGCGTGGTGTGTAACCGGCATGTGTGCTCTCCGGAGTGTAATGACGCACCTCAGGCTCGGGTGATCCAACGCTTGGGGTAGCTTGGGTTGCGGCGCAGGGTGTCGGTCAATCATCTCCCAGAACAGCAACCACCTGACCTGGCTTGCAAAGGTCATTGGGCACATTTGTTGCCACGTCCAAAGGACAAAGCGCACTCAACTCGCCACAATCCCTCCTCCCGTCAACAAACAACCAACGCTCCTACAATATGAAAATGGCGAGAGGGAAAAATTGTTGCGTACGTGTCATAAGATGACAACTCAAGTGAGTATCCCCCTTTCGACAGCAATCACACCAATGAAAAAACAAAACAAAAAAACTTCACCGGCGACACAGGAAAAAATAATGGGGGAGTCGAAAACGTCTCGTGTCTCTCAAGGGTAGCATGGTGTACTCCTCCAAGCATGTGGTCTGTTCCGTCCCCCTAGGTGGGGGTGAGGCGGACCAGATGCTCACCATCGGCACAGTGCTCAGTGCTGCTCCGGAAAAAATAAATACCTATAAGAATTTGAAAGGGTGGCAGAATCTCTGGTTTTGAGAGGGAAAAAAGGAAATTTGCAATAATTTCCCGTTCCGTCGTTATATGCTTGGTATTTTGATCATCACTACTATCAATATCATGATTATTATCACTATCATTACCATCATTTTAAGGTCACTACCAGTGACGTCAGGTTTTAAGGTCACTACCAGTGACGATAGGTTTTAAGGTAGCTACCAGTGACGTCAGGTTTTAAGGTCTCTACCAGTGACGGTAGATTTTAAGGTCGCTACCAGTGACGTCAGGTTTTAAGGTCGACACCAGTGACGGTACTTTTAATTCCTCACGTGTGGGGAACGCCCTTCTTGCGTTCATATTTTTGAGGTAGGTAAATATTTCTTTTTATCATTCGCTACTATCTAGTAGGTCTAATGGTTCCTTCTCATGTGTGAGGAACGCCCTTCTTGAGTTCGAATTTTCGAACACTGAGAGGTTGCTTAGCTTATGATTAATGTTAATCGCGCACTTAGAATAGCCTCTATCTAGCAGGTCTAATGGTTCCCTCTCATGTGTGGAGAACACCTTTTCTGCGTTCGTATTTTTGCACACTGAGAGGTCACCTTCTACTGGTTGCCACTGGTCGAAGGGCCTGACCGGCTTTCGTCTCGCGCGTGACCTTCGTAACCACAAACACGGCAAGGCGTGCTTGGCCACCAGCCGGATCTCATAGAAAAAGTGCGGCGTAAACAGTTAGTGGAACTCCTGGTAAAGCAAACACATTGCCTTATTT
>NC_134778.1:87473889-87476389 GCF_046742065.1 Oratosquilla oratoria
GATGGTATTGCTCTCGTTAGACGTTGTGTTGTTTTTGCTTGTGTACCATTCGTCTAAAATCGCGTCTGTTGTCCGGAAAAATTCGTAGTGCCCGTTGTTTATAAGAACTTCCGTCATCGGAAGCGTTTTAGTCTCGCGCTCGCTTGGTTGTGTGTTAAAATCCAGTGCTCTTCTCCTATTCCTAGCAATGGCTGTTACCTGTTTCAACATTCCAAGTGTATGAGGCAAAAGTGACGGCTTCGCCCGCTGCTACTCAGCGCTTCCTGGCGTAGACTCCTCACCTAAGCGCCTCTAATTATTTATGTCTCCAACCGTGAAAGATCAGTGGAAAAATACTTTTCTGATATTGCGGCCAATTGTGGATCGCAAATAACTCGAAGGATATTCACTTTTTCCTAATCCCGGCGTTTATTAGCTTTGTATGAATATCATTAGGAAGCCTACTTCATACGGTGTGACCAGAACATCGAGGAAAGGCAGGTGTCCGTTCTAGGCTTTTTCTGGAGGCTTTAATCAAGCGATTCTTCAGGTCTTGTGATTCACTCGTGTCTTTCGTGCGCACGATGATATCTCCAATACCGCTGCAGTACAGCGAGGGACGATCCTCTGTTAGAAGCTCAATTTCGATGGTCCTCATGTTATAAATATTAGCGAACAGCAGTCTTAAGGAGACACCCATTGCTACACTATCTGTTTGTTTGTACATTTAGCCGCCAGGGCAGATAAAGGGAGCTTACTTTATACACAAATTAAGTAGCGTATACACATACAAATGCATATACACATACACACACATACGCATAAACATATACATACCTATACACTTATGCATATACATATACATATACATATACATATACATATACATATACATATACATATACATATACATATACATATACATATACATATACATATACATGTACATAAACATATACACATACACATATGCATATACATATACATATACATATACATATACATATACATATACATATACATATACACATACACATATACATATACATATACATATACATATACATATACATATACACATACACATATACATATACATATACATATACACATACACATATACATATACATATACATATACATATACATATACATATGCATATACATATACATATACATGCACATACACATATACATATACATGCACATACACATATACACACACATATAGCTATTACATAATCGAAATGAGGCATCTTCCAGAAGCACTTAGTTCCATCGGCAGCCTTGCCTTTCTAATAGAATTTCCATATACCTCTTATCTCTCTTGTGTTCTCTCTAAGAGGCTTCCCCATCTCTGTCCCCTTTCCCCGTTCCCGTCCATCGCATCCTCGCTGACTCGTGTCTTGCATGGTTATTGGTTGGATCGAGACCTAATGGCAGATTCTCATTGGATTACCAGAGAGGGCGCAAACGACTTGGGCTTTCTGAGAGCTCGGCGAGGTACGTACGCATGTACGTATGCACATAAGCATGTGTACCTTCGATGATGTACACATGTGAGCTTGTGTATGCTGAGGTTGTGTGTGTGTACGTTCTTGGAGCTGACGCCAAGCGGTTTTTATTCACGTGTACCCGTTGTTAACAAGAACAACGGGTACATGTGAATAAAAGGGGTTAATATTACTGGAAAGCTACTTTATCGATTTTTTTTCCCAATAGTTTTCGATAATTATGTAATTTTTGCGTTGTAATAGTAGCTATTACCTATTGTAACGCGACAAACTCCTCAACAAAATTTCCAGTAATTTTCGACAATTGTCTAATTTTTCCGTACATCTTTGCCTCTGAGACCTCACAACGCTCAAGACTAAAAGAAAATTCCTTTCAATACCGTTCACCCCTCACCCTCACCCTACTCCTCCACTCCCCTTCCCCCTCTTCCCTCCCCAATCCCTCCTCCTACCCACTCCCCTAACTCTCCCTTTCCCCCTTCCGTTTTCTCTCCCTCCTAGCGCCTCCCCTTCCTACCTACTCCCTCCCTCCCATTCCCTCCCTCCTTCCCCTCCTCGTCCCCCACACCATCATCTCAAAATACGAGCGAAATTAGTTAGTCTGTTTTGGACAACAGATGAAGGTTATGGTCACAGCTTTCAAACAAGAACAAACCAAATACAGTGGGGAAATAGGAATAAATAGTTCATTAGTGGTTTAACACCTTCCCCCATCTCCGTCCCACACTCCTCCCCCCTCCACCTCTCCTTCTTCACCTAAGCCTTCATTAACGACAGTATCAGGATAATCTTAGTCAGACTTCAGCATAGCTAAGTTTCTACTGTTGCTCACAAATCTATATATCTATTTCCGTTGGCGTCACGATATTTTATTCAGTCAAGGCAGCAAGGGCAATTTTATTTATCCCAAGGAAAATATTTGCTCGAGGAAATGGTTAGATCCCAAAGACCATGATATATATGCATATACATATATATATATATGTATATATATATATATATATACA
>NC_134778.1:87498889-87513889 GCF_046742065.1 Oratosquilla oratoria
GCTCATTCCCTCCCTCCCTCCCTCCCTCCCTTCCTCCCTCACTCACTTGCTCACTCACTCACTCATTCACTCACTCTCTCACTCCTTGGGTTGAACATTATAAATTTGAACTAATTTATTCACATCATTTACAATTAAATGTGACAGTCAACTGAAATCTATGGATAATGCATCGAGTGTTGACAGGTCCAGAACTCAGGGGGTGGGTGGAGGGGGAGAGGAAGGAAGGAGTGGGAAGAGGGGGGGAAGGAGGGGAAGAGGGGGAAAGGAGGGGAAAAGGAAGGAGGGGAAGAGGGGAAGGAGAGGAGGGGGAAGGAAGGAAGGAGGATGAAGAGGGGGAAGGGGTGGGGAAAGGAAGGGGGAAGGAAGGAGGGGAAGAGGGGGGAAAGGAGAGGGAAGGAAGGAAGGAGGATGAAGAGGGGGAAAGGGACGGGGAAATGAAGGAGGGGGAAGAGGGGGGAAAGGAGGAGGAAGGAGGAAGGGGACGGAGGGGGTAAGGAAGGAGGGGGAAGAGGGGGAGGAAATGAGGGGGAAGGAAGGAAGGAGTGTGAAGAGGGGGGAAGGGGTGGGGAAAGGAATGGGAAGGAAGGAGGGGAAGAGGGGGGAAAGGAAGGAGGGGGAAAGGAAGGAGGGGGAAAGGAGGGGGAAGGAGGAAGGTGACAGAGGAGGGGAAGGAAGGAGGGGAAGAGGGGGAGGAAAGGAGGGAGGAAGGAAGGAGGGTGAAGAGGGGGAAAGGAGGGAAAGAAGGGGGAAAGAGAAAGGGGACGGAGTGGGGAAAGGAGGGGGAGAAGAAGGAGAAAGGAGTGGGGGAATGGAGGGAGTGGATGGGGGAAACGAGGGAGGGAAAGGAGTGGTAAAGGTGGGGGAAAGGAGGGGGAGACGATAGAAGGGAGGGGTGGAAGAGGGTACGGAGTTGGGAAAAGAGGGAGGGAAGGAGTGGAGAGGGGAAGGTTTCGAGTCCCGCCGAAGAAGATTTAGTTTATTTGTGCGACAGTATGGAGACGTCGAAGCTGAAAGTGAATATTTAGTTTGTAAACAATGGAAGGAAAGCGTGAGGAGGAGGTCGCCTCTTCGTCGGCCTAAGAGGAGAAGGAAGAGGAATAGGAAGAAGAGAAGGAAGAGGAGAAGAGAAGACGGATGAAGAAGAGGGAAAAAGAGGGGGAGGACGTGGAGGAAGAGGAAGGGAAGGAGAGATTAAGGAGGAGGATAGGTGAAAGGAAGAGAAGGAGGAGGAGGGGGAGGAGAGAATAAGGAGGAGGAAGAGAGAGTAAGGAGGAGGAAGATGAAGAGGAAGAGAAGGAGTAGTAGGAGAGAGTAAGAAGGAGGAAGAGGGGAGGAGGAAGAGGGGAGGAAGAAGAGGAGAAGAAGGAGTAGAAGGAGGAGGATAAGTGGAAGAGGAAGAGGAGGAGGAGGAGGATAGGTGGAAGAGGAAGAGGAGTAGGAGAAGGAGGAGAGGAATAGGAGAAAGAGTAGGAGGAAGAGAGGAGAAGGAAGTGAAGGAGGAGGAGGAGGAGAGGAGGAGGATATGAAAAGTGTGGGAGAGTCAGTGTCATGAAGGGAAATAGAGAAAGAAGAAGACAGGGATGGAGTGTGGAGTGAGAGAGGACGGGAAGGGATATGGAGGATGTAGGGAAGTGGAGTGAGAGAGGACGGGAAAGGAGGAGGATGTAGCGAAGTAGATACTCGTAGGGAGGGAGGTGAGAGATAGGGAGGAAGGGATAGGTAGGGAGAGAGAGGTAAGGGGAGAAAGAAGGTAGGGAGGAGAAGAGATAGGGAGGGAGGAAGGGAGAGTAACGTGGAAGGAAGGAGAAACAGAGGGAGATCATGGGAGGGAAACAGAGAAAGAGAAGAGGGAGAGGCGGAGGGAGTTAAGTGGGAAGGGAAGGTGGGAGGGGAAGGTGGGACGGAAGTGGGACAAAAAGAGGAGGACAATAACTGTAGAAGGAGTAAAAAGTTTGTGGTGGTAGGAAAAATGGGGGGGGGGGAGAAGAAAGGATAGAAGGAGGGAGGGTAGGAAGGAGGGAGGAAAAGAGGGAGGGAAGAAGAGAGGAAGTGAAAGCAGGGGAAAAGGAGGAAGGGAGGTAGAGGAGTAAATAGGGAGGTAAGGAGGGAGAGAGGTAGGGAGAGAGGGAGAGAAAGAGGGAAGTATGGAGGGAAGAAGGAAGAAGAAGGGAAAAAGGCAGAGAAGGAAAGAGGGAGATAAGGAAGGAGGGAAGGAGGAAGAGACGAAGGGAGAGAGGTAGGATGATAAATAGAGAAGTAAAGAGAGAGGGAGGGAAGGAGGGGGGAGGGAAGGAGACAATGATGGCGGGAGGGAAGGAGTGAGGGAGTAAGGAAGGAGTGACTGAGGGAGTCAGGGTAACACAAAGGGTAGGAGGATTGGAGGATTGAAATGGGAAAAGGTAAAAGAGTATTGGGAGTGGAGTGGAGGGAGAAGTGTGGAGTGTTTAATCTTGGAGAGATGGAGTACGTAATGGGTTATGAAGGATGGTAAAGTAGAGGTGAGGAAGCTACCAGGAAATGTGGAGGGAATGTTAATAGACGCTTTAGTGGAGGGAGGGAGGGAGGGAGGGAGGGAGGGAGGGAGGGAGGGAGGGAGGGAGATAAACGAGGGGAATCAGTGGAAGGGGAGTGGGTGGGAGGGGGTGAGTGGGGGAAGGAAGGAGTAGGTGGGAGGAGAGTGAATGGGATTGGAGTGAATAGGATTAGATGAGTGGGAGGAAAGTGAGAGTGAGGAGAGTAAGTGAGAAGGGAAAGGGAAGTGTGGTAGTGGAGGAGGAGGGATTTAGAATGGGATGAGTGTTGGGAGAATGGGAAGAGGTGGGAGTCGGGGAGAAGAAGACCTTAGGAGGTTCTGGGTATTGTGGACGAGGACTCTTCTCGTAAGGGTCACGGGAAAGTTTACCCAGAAGAAGAAGAAGAAGAAGAAGAAGAAGAAGAAGAAGAAGAAGAAGAAGAAGAAGAAGAAGAAGAAGAAGAAGAAGAAGAAGAAGAAGAAGAAGAAGAAGAAGAAGAAGAAGAAGAAGAAGAAGAAGAAGAAGAAGAAGAGGAAGAAGAAGAAGAAGAAGAAGAAGAAGAAGAAAAAAGAAGAAGAAGAAGAAGAAGAAGAAGAAGAAGAAGAAGGAAGAAGAAGAAGAAGAAGAAGAAGAAGAAGAAGAAGAAGAAGAAGAAGAAGAAGAAGAAGAAGAAGAAGAAGAAGAAGAAGAAGAAGAAGAAGAAGAAGAAGAAGAAAAAGAAGAAGAAGAAGAAGAAGAAGAAGAAGAAGAAGAAGAAGAAGAAGAAAGAAGAAGAAGAAGAAGAAGAAGAAGAAGAAGAAGAAGAAGAAGAAGAAGAAGAAGAAGAAGATGAAGAAGAAGAAGAAGAAGAAGAAGAAGAAGAAGAAAAAGGAAGAAGAAGAAGAAGAAGAAGAAGAAGAAGAAGAAGAAGAAGAAGAAGAAGAAAGAAGAAGATGATGATGAAGAAGAAGAAGAAGAAGAAGAAAAAGAAGAAGAAGAAGAAGAAAAAGATGAAGAAGAAGAAGAAGAACAACAAGAAGAATAAGAAGATGAAAGAAGAAGAAAGAATAAGAAGAAAGAAGATGAAGAAGAAGAAGAAGAAGAAGAAGAAGAAGAAGAAGAAGAAGAAGAAGAAGAAGAAGAAGAAGAAGAAGAAGAAGAAGAAGAAGAAGAAGAAGAAGAAGAAGAAGAAGAAATGGGTTGAAGGAGAGGCTCCCACCCGTGTGTGAGTGTGTGTGGGGGGTGCATGTGTGTATATGTGTGCATGTGTGTATATGTGTGTGTGTGTGTGTGTGTGTGTGTGTGTGTGTGTGTGTTGCGTGTGTGGCTGTGAGAGGAATGGGCAAGAAGATAGATAGCATCCACCCCACACTTAGGTGTTGATGGTGTGGGAGGGGGGAGGAGGGAGAAGGGGGAGAGGGAGGAGAAGAGGGAAGAAGGAGGAAGAGAGGGGATAAGAGAGGAGAAGGGGTAGGAAGGGAAAGGAGGCATAAGAACCACGGATGCTAGTATTAAGATTGAAAGAAATATACAAATACTTCATAGGTACAATGTATGTACACAAATACACAAAAACATTTAGAAAACCGCCATCTATTTTTATGATCTCTGAGACAAAAACTAAGTGAATCTACTTATACAGAGTTATACCACCATCTTAATTGAATAAAATTATCAGCCTTTGGGCATAACAAAACATGAAATTGTCAGGGTTTTGATATGTTTCTTATGAAAAAGGAGATCCCTGTTGTATTGTTGTTGTATTGTTGTATTGTTACTGGAGAAGGAAAAGAGCATAAGAGAAGAAGAGAGAAGCTGACGGTTGGAGTATGTGAGAAGAAGAAGAGGAGGAGGAGAAGGAAGAGGAGATATTGGAGGAGGTGGTAGATGGAAAGGAGGAGGAGTTGGTGGAGGAGGAAGTAGTGCAGGAGAAGGAAGAGGAGGAAGAGATGTGGAGGAGGAGGTGGTGCAGGAAAAGGAGGAGGAGGAGGAGGTGGTGGTGGAGGTGGAGGTGGTGAAGGAGGAGGTAGTGCAGGAGAAGGAGGACGAGGAGGAGGAGGAGGAGGAGGTGGTGGAGGAGGAGATAATAGAGGAGAAGGAGGAGGGGATGGAGGAGATGAAGGAGGAGAAGAATATGTGGAAGAAGAGAAGGAGAAGAAAATGGAGGAGAAGAAGGAGGAGATGGTGGTGAAGGAGGAGGAGGAGGAGGTGTAGAGAGAGGATGTGATAAAGAGGAGGGAGAAGAGGAGATGGAGGGGGAGGAGGAGGAGGAGGAGGAGGAGGAGGGGAGGAAGTAGAGAGGAGTCTATGATCTACGAGCTGCCATCTTAGTTAACATCTTCGCCACCTGGAACTCAAGCAGCCACGCACGCAGACGCGATAAAAGAAACATATATAAAATATACATATAAAGTCTGCACTCCCCTTTGCAAAGGGGTAGCCGTATCAAAAGGCTCATACATTCATCTTTTGTTCAAAAGTTAACAGACACTTGAATATTGCAATGTCAATATTCGCTCTGATAAAGGCTACCATTACATCGGAAGCTATCACATGTCGGCAGGACCAAAAATAAATAAATAAAAACGATATATATATATATATATATATATATATATATATATATATATATATATGTATACATATACATATATATACAGCATATATATATATATATATATGTATATATATATATATATATATGTATATATATATATACACACACACACACACACACACACACACACACACACACACACACACACACACACACACACACACACACACACACACACACACATATATATATATATATATATATATATATATATATATCTATATATATGTATATATATTTGAGGGGGAAGGTCACAATGTCTCAACATATATATATATATATATATATATATATATACATATATATATATATATATATATATATATATATATATATATATATATATATATATATATATATATATAAAGGGTAAAACTGGTTTGAATTTAATTTTTTTCTCTTTATGGAATCACTGTTCGACGCAAAACGATGCAAAATTCTATCTAAAGAATAAATGTTCATTTGGAACAATACTTCGAAAACCGAAACGAACATTTTGGATATTTCTTGTTCAGAAAATAAGCGAAGCATATTCCAATCAAATAAGAGAAATACCACACAAACATATGTGTTTCATTTTAGTTCGCTTTTATGTCTGTCAATTAATGAAATATAAGATTTTACGTATACGTGTACAAATGAATAAGTATTTCTGTGCATACGCACATTGCATGCGTTTCAGAGATATGTAAATATAAACAACATTTATGGATATATATTCATGTACAAACATATATAGATATATACATATATAATCGCACATACACTATGCCCATATATGTGTATAAACCTACAGTATATACACACATAGATATATACATACACATACACATACTCGTACATATACATATACATATACACATACACATACTCGTACATATACATATACATATACATATACATATACATATACATATACATATACATATACATATACATATACATATACATATACATATACATATACATATACATATATATATACATATACACATACATATACACATACATATACATATACATATACATATACATATACATATACATATACATATACATATACATATACATATACATATACATATACACATACACATACATATACATATACATATACATATACATATACATATACATATACATATACATATACATATACATATACATATACATATACATGTACATATACATATACATATACATATACATATACATATACATATACACCGTTTCCATACAGATCCTTGTTATCATCATCGACTTTTGACGCTGAGTAGAAGAAAATAAAGTAAGCATAGACCTCCACGTGGATGCGATGGAGAACAAACAGACTTTAGAAGGAGTCCCTGAAGCTGAAATGTTTGACTTAAAGCACAATCAGTACCGTCACCCGTCCTGAAGGTCCTGTCTTCGTTGTCGACAGGGGATTTCATTCAGCTGATGACGGACCCGGTTCGAGACGTAAACGGACGTCGGCCGGCCAGGAGGCATCCGGTAGCTGGGATCTTGGGCTATTCCCGGAATTAAATAAAATCGTCTGGCGGCACGAAGAGGTTTATGACGTCACTGGATTGATAAGGGAGAGCGTGAATGAATGAAGGAGAGTACTGGGATTTTATTTTTATTTTTATTTTCTACGCGCAGACAAGTTCCTCTACACTGCTAGTCATCTTTGATGAATACTATTTTTTTCTTTGTCCGAAACAAGACAAGCTCCACACTACAAGTCCTCTTTGATGAATGTATTTTATTTTTATTTTTTTTTCTGCCTAGAACAAGATAACTTCCACACTACAACTCATGCGTGAAAGACCTTTATCTTGTTTTTATCACATTTTACAAAACAAGACAAGCTTCACACGACAAGCCAACTTTGAAGTTTTTTTCTTTATTTTTTATTCTTATTTTTTTTTAGTGTCTACAGCAACACAAACAGCCAACAACTAAAGCATTTAGCAAGGAATTCTCAGGCTCTTTATCCATCCATAATTCACTTTTCTGAAGAAGAAGAAGAGGCAAGAGAATGAACAGAGGAACATAAAAACAAAATTTTCTCCAGACGTCTTTCTTCGGGCGTTCTATGGTCGCCGGATACCCTCCGATTGAAGACTTAGACGGTAGTGTCAAGCTTCCGTGGCGTCATTCTAATGGGAATTATTTCATTTTATGACGTCACGTATATAATGGATCTTAGATAATAACATTACATCTATTAAGTCACGTTTTACGCCGTCGTACAAGCAATGACGTCATAATTGTGACTGTTTTTGTTATGTCACTGGATTAATGACGTTATGTACCTCTCACTTAATGACGTCATTGGGTTAATGACGTCATATGACGTCGTCGAATCGATGACGTCACAAGAACGATTGGGAACCATGCCGATGGGAGACCCTTTGGGCCATAGTAGGGCTGAATAGAAAACATCTCTCTCTCCTTGAGGGGGGGGTATGGAGGGGAAGGGAGGGAAAGGGGGAAGGGAGAAAACGGAGGAAGGGAGAGGGTAGGAGCGGGAAGGGGGGAAATGGAGAAGGGGGAAGGAAAGGTAAGGGGGAAAAGGGGGGAGTCCTTGTCAATGATTGTGAGTTCGGTTGAGTGAAATCGATTTTTTTTTTTTTTTTTTTTTTTTTTTTTACAAATCCCCAATGTTCAAGTTACCATTGCGTCACATTCTGAGAAACGAGTTTATGATAAATTAAAAAGAAAAATACAAAATTAGGACTCAACGACAAAAACAGCAACAAAAATAACAACAATATCAGCAACCACAAAAAAGGACAAACGTTTCCCTAGCCAAAGGAAAGAGCGAGTGGCCAGGCACCACAACCAAGAAGGTTATTAACCCATTAAACTCCGATGACAAGATTTTTGCCATTTGGTCAAACAAAACAAAAAATCATAAAACACCAAAATGTTTGATCAAACACCAGAAAAATATGACGTCAGTCCTCGCACAAAGCGAGGACTGACGTCATATTTTTCTGGTGTTTGATCAAACATTTTGGTGTTTTATGATTTTTTGTTTTGTATGACCAAATGGCAAGAATCTTGTCATCGGAGTTTAAAGGGTTAAGGAAATAGACAAGAACTGGAACTAGTTTACCAATAGAGTGGTTAACGAGTGGAATAGATTTAGTATCCAAATGGTGACTGTTTCAACAATTAATCGTTTTAAGAGAAGGTTTGATAACCTTGTGGATAGGGATGACACGTGGTAAGGGACATGGATCTGCCTAGTGTAGGCCTTGCAGCCTCCTCCATTCTTACGTTTTTATGAAATTTTTCATCGTCTGAAGCCTTGAGAGACGACGAAGTGACAGAAACTCCAGGGAAACGGAAACCTTTGGGACACACGCAAGCATGAAGCGACATTAACTAATTAATTCTAAGTAGAAAAATAATTAAGTAATTGTCCCATTGAGGCCAAGGATAGAGAGAACGGCGATAAGTGGATTTAATAAACAAAGTGAAGAAGATAGGTCGAAAAATGAGCACTTGAAGAATATTGTGTCTGCTATACTAGAGGCGGTTCTCTCTATTGGAAATCTTTCTAGAATTCTGAAGTTTCTAATATTCGAAACAGAAATCTAGGATACCGAATAAATTTTAGAAATCTAGGAATATATAGAAATCTAGACAATCTAGAAAATGTAGAAAATCAGAAAATCTGAGTAACAGGAATCTAGAAGATCTAAAATAAATAAAACCAAGAGAATCTAAAAAAGACAGAAACATAGAAAATTCAGAACATTTTAATTATCTATGAATCTATATTTTCATAAATCAACAAAAACACAAAATATATGAAATTAGAAAACGGAAATCTAGAAAATCTGGAAAATCAGGAAAACCTGGAAAAGTCTAGAAATATAAAAAATAGATATCTAGGAAATGCAGAAATAAACAGAAATATATCTAAGAAAAAAAAAAAAGAGACTCCCGGCTGTCTTTTAATGAAAAAATGACTCCCGGCTGTCCTTTAATGAACCCGGGTGTATGTTTGTCCCCCACTGAACCGGCAAAAAGGGACACGTGTGTAATAAAAGTTTTAACCGTTAAAAAAGGAGGGCAACAAATCTTACGATTAGATCACCAGGAATAATGCCTTTAGAAACCGAAGCCGACAAAAAGAAGCGTCAAAGACATTTTTGGAAGTGGGTTACAGGTACTCGGAAAATTTCAAAAGCCGCTCTACAAAATGATAAGAGTTTTAGTTGCCGACTACGGAATGAACATGCCCAAACTTTTCCAAGCTTATGCCAGGCTGTCAAATTTTTTTGTGTTAAGGAATCTGTGCGGGAATTCCATCGAAAGGTGATTAAGTTCAATGATTCTCTACGAAACAACAAAGAGTTTCAATATTCCGATGAAATATTTGACAGTCTTGAACTTTTTGATGGACAAATTGAAGACAGTGTTTCTGAAGGTTTTATGAAGCATTACTTTGTCGGGTAAAACTGGGCGTAGCCCGGGCGCGAAGCGAGCAGCGCCGCAGGCCAAGCACCCACGGCGCAGCCGTGACTGGCGAAGCCAGGTGCTTGTAAAATCTAAATAATTCTGTATAGCTATAAAATCTATAAAATCTAGAAAGCTATAAAATCTAACACACACCAGAAGCACTTCCTAACATTCTAGTATACCTAAACACGATTAGATACAATCAGAAAAAAACTCTAAGAATCCACCTCTGAAGTACAAATCACCTAGAACTAATTCAGTTTTTCATCTCGACTCCTACTTTGTAGAAATAACAAATGTTTTTACTTGTTAAACCCACTGACCTCAAGTGTTTAGTTATATCATACATCTATCAAACTCAGACTAGTTTAAAAATCTTAATATTTAACTCGCTTAAACCAGTAAAACCAAAAAAATAGTTGAACCCTCTCGCAGCTCAAATGTTTCCTTCAGTTAAATAAAGCCTCCTAGAGGAAACTATCATAGGTACCAATATTATGTGTGTGTGTGTGTGTGTGTGTGTGTGTGTGTGTGTCAGTACACTTTTTCACTATTAACTACCAATAACCTAGAATCTTAGCCATGACACCTAATCCCCCACCCCACCCCACATTGGATAGCCTTCCTCACAGCGACGAAGACTTACCAGGAAGGAAGGGAGAGGGAGGGGGAGGGGGAAGGAAGGGGAAGGAGGGGGAGGGAAGGCAGGGTAATTTATCAAATCCTAAGGAGAAAATGACCGTGCGAGATCCAGGGGTTCATATTTTGATTAAGAAGATCAAATCAGGGCGAGAGAGGACACAGAAGAGAGGAGAGGAGAGAAAAGGGGGGATAACAAGGGTAGGAGAGGTGAGGAGGAAAGAGGGGGGGAGAGGAGAGGAGAGGAAATGAGAGGGGAGGAGAGGAGAGGAGAGGGGAGGATAGAAAGGGTAGGAGAGGTGAGGAGAAAAGAGGAGAGGAGAGAAAAGGGGAGGAAAAGAGAGGAAAGCGAGGAGAGGAGAGGAGAGGAGAGGAGAGGAGAGGAGAGGAGAGGAGGGGAGAGGAGAGGAGAGGAAAGGATAGGAGAGTGGATGAGAGGAGAGAAAACAAAAAGAAAGGAGGCCGGAGGAGAGGAGAAGAGAGGATAGGAGAGGAGAAAGGAGGAGAAGGGATGATTGGAGAGAAGAGGATAGGTGATGAGAGTAGAGGGTTGGGGAGGAGAGGAGGAGATAGAAGAAGAGAGGAGAGGCGAGGAGAGGAGAGAGGGAAGGGAAGGAAAGGAATCATTGAGCTGTCACAATATTGATCTTTTTTTTCCCCAACCCTATTCCCCTCCCCCTTCTCCTTCCTCTTCCTCTCCCACCCCCCTTCCCCCTCCCCCTTCCCCTTCCTCTTCCTCTCCCACCCCCTTCCCCCTCCCCCTTCCCGAAGACGAATAGAATTATCTGTAGCTAGCCAGAATAAAACCCAGAACATTTCCGAAGAACTGGCGACGACTTTGGCGAACCAATTCAGTCTGGCAACGACTCGGACATTTTGTTTCATATCCTGACTCACTTTACATATTTCATTATGGCGGGGGCCAAGCGCGTTTATCAAGAGCAGAGCCATCCCCTTAAAGAGACACCACCGTCTTACTAGACACCAAACACGTAGTATTACTTACAAGTAACACAAAGAGTGATGAGGAGAGGGTCCCCCTGTCCTACCGACAAGCTTCAGTCCTCCTGTCCTTCGAAGGACAAAAGTCCTATCTTAGCCCAGGATTAGTCCTAATTTAATTAATAGGTGGAAGCGGGCGGGAGAGGCCAGGAAGGACGGTGCGAAGGAAGGAGGAAGAGGAGGAGGAGGAGGAGGAGGAGGAGAAAAAGGGTAGAAGGAGGAGGAAGAGGAGGAGGAAAAGGGGAGGGGGAGAAGGGTAGAAGGAGGAGGAGGAGGAGAAGGGGGAGGAGAAAGAAAAGGAGGAGAAGGAGGAGGAAGAAGAAGAAGAGGAAGTGGAGGAGGAGGAAGAAGAGAGGAGGAGGAGGAGGAGGAGGAACTGGAGGATTACCTTTGCATCGTCGGCGCGTGAAGCTTCCTCGTTCAAGGTGATGACAGTCAGAGTGAGAATGAGATTGTAGTGGGAGTGAGAGTGGGAGTGAGGGAGATGAAGTGGGGGTGGGAATAAGGGTGAGTGACAGTGAGGAAGTAGTAGTGGGAGTGAGGGAGTGAGGGAGTGAGGGAGTGAATATGAGATTGAGAGTGAGAGTAAAAGTTGGAAAGGAAATGGGAGTGAGAGTGTGAAAGAGGGAGTAGGAGTGAGAGTGGGAATGAGAATGGGAGTGGGAGTGAGAAGATTAAATTTTGGAATATGAATAAAAGTGAGAGAACGAGTTAGAAAAAGAGAGACAGAGAGAGAGTAAGAGGAGGAAGAAAGAGAGAAGAAGAGGAGGAGAAAGGGAAGGCGTGGGACAATGAACCAAAGAGGAAAAGTCTTAGTAAAAGAGAGAATGAGAGGAGGAGGAGAAAGAAAGACAGATAATAAAAGGGGGAGAGGTAAAGGGGAAGAGAGAAAGAGAGAAGGGAAAAGGGTAGAGGACAAGGAGGAGGTGGGTAAAGGAGAGAGGGAGGGGGAGGAGGGAAAAGGGGGATAGTTCTACAAACTGGAGAGCGAAAAGTGAAAGAAGGATGAGAGAGAGAGAGAGAGAGAGAGAGAGAGAGAGAGAGAGAGAGAGAGAGAGAGAGAGAGAGAGAGAGAGAGAGAGAGAGAGAGAGAGAGAGAGAGAGAGAGAGAGAGAGAGAGAGAGAGAGAGAGAGAGAGAGAGAGAGAGAGAGAGAGAGAGAGAGAGAGAGAGAGAGAGAGAAACAAAAAGAGATCAGGAAATAAAATAGAAATAGAAATAGATAGAGGTAACGATAACAGAAGAAGAGCGAAAGAGAATGGGAGAGGAGGAGGAGGAGGGGGGAAGAGGGAAGAAAGGGGAGGGAGGGACAGAGGAAGGGGGAGGGAGGGAGAGATGGAGATGGATGAGGAGAAGGGGGAAGAAAGGGGAGGGTGAGGAAAGGCAGACGGGAAGGGGAAGAAAGGGAGAGGTAGAAGGAGAGGGGGAGGGGGATAGAGGGGGAGAGGGAAGGGTGGGCAGAGGGGGACTGGGGGAGGGGGAGAGGGGGAAGGGAAGACTGGAAAGGGGATGGGGAGATGGGGCGTGGGAGAGGAGGAGGGGGAGAGGGAGAGAGGAGAGAGGGGAGAGGAGGAGGGGGAGAGGGAGAGAGGAGAGAGGGGAGAGGAGAGGAGGAGGGGGTGAAAGGAAAGACGGGGTGATAGTGGAGGCGTCATTTATGGGGGAGAGAGGGGGAGGGTAGGAGGCTGAGATTAGAAGAGGAGAGGGGGAGAGGGGGAGAGGGAGAGAGGGGGAGAGGGAGAGAGGGGGGAGAGTGGGAGAGGGGGAGAGGGGGGAGAGGGGGAGACGAGACGACAAGTAAACAGACGCCCTGCGGCGTCACTGGGACATTGTTATGTGGGAAACCTCAAGGGAAGACGTGCCTTCTTCCTTGTCAGGGGAGTACGAGGAGGAGGAGGAGGAGAAGGAAGGAGAGGAGGAAGAGAAGGAGAAGGAAGTAGAGGAGGAAGAGGAGGAGAAGGAAGTAGAGGAGGAAGAGGCGTACGGGGAAGATGAGGAGGCGGAGTACGAGGTGAAGAGGAGGAAGAGGGGAAGAAGGAAGAGGAGAAGGAAGAGAGAGAGGAGGAGAGGAGAAGGTGAAGGAGGAGAAAGAGGAGGAAGTAGAGGAGGAGGAAGAAGGGGAAAAGGAGGAGCAGAAAGAAGTAGAGGACGAGAATGGGGCAGAGGAGGTGGAGGAGGACGGGAGAGAGGAGGAAGAGGAGGAGGAGGAGGAGGAGGAGGAGTAAGAGGAGGGGGCACTGACGAGACAGTTGGATAATCAGGGATGCCCCTTGAATGTGAACGGAGGAAGAAGACATGAGGAGGAAGGAGAGAAGGTCAAGAGAGAAGATGAAGGAAAAAGAAGTGAGGAAAAAAAAAGAAGAGAAAGGAGGAAGGAGGGTGAACACGAGAAAGTAGGAAAGAGGAGTAAAAGAAGGAGAAGGAGGGAGGAGAGAGAGAGGAAAGGGAGAAGTGGAAGGAAAGGGAAGATAATAGGAGAAGAAAGGTGTGATATACACACATACATACAAACACACATATCTATCTATCCATATATATGTATGTATGTATATATATATATATATATATGTATATATGTATGTATATATATATATATATATATATCAATCTTTTTTAACCACGTTAATTTTTCACTTTAATTCCATGCCATCATGATCGAGACTGACAAGGAGCTCGACGGAAGCATATACAGAAACTGATATGTAGTCAGGCCACGGACTCGAACTCAGCTGAGACGTAACAAGTGAGCAGTGACTTAAACCACTTCGCTAAGTGAAAAATTAATGTAATTGAAAAAGATTAATATCTGTGTATTGGGGACCATTCAGTGTGTGTGTATAATACTTTCCTAAGCGTACATACTGTACTACCATTGCACTATTATAGCGGGGATGGGTTGAGCATAAAATTCATGTATATGTATGTAACTCGAGCATACGAATAAAAGAAACTGTGCTCAACTTATATCTCTCTTGATAGTCACTGTTCTCTTGTTACGTCTCAGCTGAGTTTGAGTCCTTGGCTTGACTACGTATCAGTTTCTGTACATGCACCCGTCGAGCTCCTTGTCAGTCTCGATCATGATGGTATGGAATTAAAGTGAAAAACTAATGCGGTTGAAAAAGATTAATATCTGTGTACTGGGGACCATTCAGTATATATATATATATATATATATATATATATAATATATATATATATATATATATATATATATATATATATATATATATATATATATATATATACAATATATACATATATATACATATGTATGTATACATATATATACATATATATATATATATGTATATATATATATATATATACACACACACATATATATATATACACAGACATGACAGAATTCAATAGACACAAAGAAAAATGCATTTCTGCTTTTATTTAATGCTTAATGTTATTAAGTTTTACCTAATATGTTATATTTATCTAGATTTATATTTCAGATTACATACAAGATTAATCAAGCATGCCACGAACCAAAGGAACAGTAGACCTATCTGAATTTCAGCGAGGTCATATTGTGGGTCAACATGAAGGTGAACTTAGTCAACGCAAAATATATGAAAATCTATCAATACCCCTCTCTACTGTTAATCGAGTGATCGTACAATTCACCAGAGAGGGCAAGAAGGGCACAAAACCTCATTCAGGTCGCCCCGGGCCCTCAGAAAGAACCTTGCGTCTTGTCAAAAGAAATGTCGAAGAAGATCCACGTTGCAAGGCCTCTGACATAGCAGCACAAGCTGATGTCAGTCCCAGAGCA
>NC_134778.1:87536389-87538889 GCF_046742065.1 Oratosquilla oratoria
GCAATCTTTTGCCTCATTCGGTTGAGGACACATACTCGTGCCTTTTGTATGAAATATAATTATATGAAAATTACTTAACTTTAATTATCCACCACTACAATATGGTGGTAATGGTGAAAAACTTCGTTTTGTAAGATATTTTAGTGACGTTCTCAGTCACAAACAATAAAAATCTTGTGCACAAGTGAAGTGTGTAATTCCTGGGTAATTCCACGCGTATGTTTTTACCTTTTCCTCCTCCATTCCTTTTTACAGCTAGGTTCGGACTACCAATATTACGGAAGGGCAAAAAGTGAAATTGTGGACTACTCCCATTCAACTCCTATGACACGATGTCTTGTCATTTGGTCAAATAAAACAAAAAATCATAATAAAACAACAAAATGTTTGATGATCAAACAGCACCAGAAAAATATGACGTCATCAGTCCTCCTCGAGGAGGACTGATGACGTCATATTTTTCTGGTGCTGTTTGATCATCAAACATTTTGTTGTTTTATTATGATTTTTTGTTTTATTTGACCAAATGACAAGACATCTTGTCATCGGAGTTGAATGGATTAATATCAATTTGATGAACATAGATTCGAGCCATTTTCGCCTCCGATTTTTGAGCTTGTCTTTTTACTGCTAGCTACCTTTACGTCAGACCAGACTGTTATCATCAGAAGTGTGTGAGCCACTATCACGTGCGTAGCTGTTGATCGGCAGCTAATCCCTGTGTGGATGAGAACCATACTGCATTCAGTGGTCTCCTATCCTGCCTTCCAAAGGTATTCCTTCAAGACGCAAATATCCCTCTCCAAGAAGACGACGCCTGCATTTATGTGTGTTTAAGTATTGGTCTGTATGCATGATCATCTCAGTATATCTAGTGACAAAGTTTCTCCTTTTTTCTATAGTAACACAATGGCAACCTCAGCTGTGACTCATCCCACTATTACACTATTACACCAGGACCCCTCCGTTACAAAATTCTCTGGGTAGGACCCTAATTATTCAGCATCTGCATTTATTTAATAATGTAAGGATATCATCAACACTAATGTCATTACAGGGTCTGACAAAATATCTTTTGTCAGATCTCAATTTATTCCCAACTCATTAGCTTCTGAGATAATGTCTGCTTCATGCGTCAACCCTAGAGCTTTAAACTATGATTAGGCAAATTTTATTAAAATGTTTGATGCAAACTTTGTATGTGATAATTTCCTTTGGTGCTACAGGTTAGCTAACGTACTCTCTTCCTCTATGGGCACTGAAAATTTAATGCGTGCTCAGGCTAGAGCCAATACGGTAGCCTCTGAAGCATTAGATTCTTTGATACATTCACATTAGGCAGATAAAAACTCCATTACTCCTGATAGACTTCGACTTGTTTTGGCGTATCTATTCTACATTTTGTTCATTGCTCCTTTTGAACGAAGTACTGCCTCTTCTCTTAGTTATCCGACAGATGAGTCTTTACTAACATTTGCAACAAAGCTTTCTAGAAAGTTAAAAGAATTGCCTCATCATGTCTTGCTAGCTTCTACAAAACTTAGTCCTTCACAGAAGACTAGCGTCGTTTACGCCTTAGAATTTGGCGATGATGCTACCTTGCCAACATTGCCTATACCACTATCTCAATTCTCCTTGCAAGACAGTGTTCTCACTCGTATTGTGAAAGCGTTTGAGCAAGAAGTGGTACAGTTAGTGATCCCTGAGTCCCTCGTCCCTGTTGTTTATATCTTGCTCATGATTGCCCTCAAGCTGGTCACCCAGGTCATGACAAAACTCTGGCTATGGCTTGCAAGAAATATTATTGGCCTAAAATGCGTTTAAACATTGCCACTCATGTAGTCCAGTGCAAGTTTTGTGCTCGGAGCAGAGGTTCTACTCACACTACTCCTATTCTAGAGTATCCTACTCCTTCTCACCATCGACACTGTTGCCTTTGATCTCTTGCAATTGCCTCGCAGCATTCAAGGCTCAATGTACGTTCTTGTATGTGTTAATCATTTTAGATGTTTGTGATATTGGCAATCTTGTGTAATAAATCTGCTCCAGTTGTTGCTCATGCTCTAGTTTCACATGTTTTCTGTCCTTATACTACTCCTTCAGTGTTGCTTAGCGACAATGGGATTGAGTTTAAGAATGATGTCATTGCCAACACTTGCAAACAATACAAGATCACCCAAACTTTCGTAATTGCTTATCATCCTTCCTCTAACGGTCTGGTGGAGCGAACGAATAGGAAAATACTTGACATCCTAAGGCAAGTTGTTAGTGATCTGCAGGAAACTTGGGAAGATTGGCTACCCCATGTCAGTGCCTGCATTAATAGCACTATCAATGTAGCACCGGGAAAGACACTTCATTATGTTATTTATGGTTCTGAGAAGAGGCTTCCATATGATCTTTTGGATAGTCCTATTCGTTCTCTCTACAATTCTGAAGATTACAGTCACCTTCAGTGTCATACATTACACCTGTTTCCATCCAGTCGGATGATCATGTA
>NC_134778.1:87543889-87548889 GCF_046742065.1 Oratosquilla oratoria
TGAAATTCCCTGAAAGTTCCTAGAAATATACAGGTTCCTAAAATATACTGAAAAACTTAAAATCCTGATGTTTTGTTTCCAAAATTTTCCTCGAATTCCCTGAAATTCCCTAACATTCCCTATTATTCTTTTAATTCCCTAAATTTTTATTAAATTTTCCAAGAAAAATCCTCAAGCAGTAACCAACAAAGAACTTTTCTTTCCCTCCGAATATCAATGGGCAATTAATTATGGCCTCAAAGTAACCGTCACTAACCATCACCAACCACGCACTTGATCCACACACATGCAATATGGTACTCGTCTTTGGCAAGACCTCTAATATTGCAGACATCGCTGATTTCCAAATCTCAAACACCTGACTGGACACAAAATAAGACAAACAACGACACCTCCACAATGTCACGACACAAGATGCCTAATATCATCAGAGACCCATTGAACCTTTCTCATACCTACCCCAGTTGCATTACCAGAGCGTAATGTATATACACCATATCTAACCACACCCACCAACCATACAACTAACCCCTATATAACAGAACTAACACTCATGCGTAAAATTGATAACTAACACGTCTCACATACGGCAACCCACCAATCCCCTTTATTACGACGGCTGTGCCGCCGAGAGATAGGACTGTCCAGGTCACCGACCTGGCAGAAAGGACTCAGGTCACGTACCTGGCAGGAGGCAGTGCCCAGGTTAAGACTCGGCACGAGGAGTGTTCGGTCAAGGACCTAATTGTACAAAATCATCCCGACCTGTAATCGCCAGATTATATTCTTAATAAAATGAAGAAATCGCTATCAAGGTACTTCTTGCCCGCATTAAGTACCCCCACCCCTTTATGTAGCAATCCTTGTTACACTCAACATAACATTCCACTGTCCTTTCTGCCTTCAAAATTATATTACAATAATGTCGATGAATATCATATGAACACCGATAAAAGAATCCCTCTATTGTAAGACCAATGAGCTATAGATAGATAATAATCTAATGTTAATTTCACACCAAAAAAACGTTATATTGACGCGATATTACAAAAAAAATATATATTGTAAGACTATTGATGTATGGATAGATGTGACAAACCGTTAACAACAAGTCTTGTATCTATGATACGTTTTAAACATCTCGTGTAAAAAAAAAAAAAAAAAAAAAAATGTCATTACCTATTTGTGAATATCTGCATTTTTTTTTCATTTTGAGGTTTCAGATATTCTAGGGTACTCTGTCTACAAGTAGTTCTGGTTCTAAACTGCTCCTTGACAGTTCAAAAAGTCCTGAAACCTTTTATAAACAAGTAATATTTATGGACACTGTTTCGAGGCAGTCCGGAAACAATCTGGAAACCCATGAGAGTCCTGGAAACTGTTACGAAACAGACTAGAAACATACTGAAAACAAGTAGAAGTTATAGAAACTGTTCAGAAATAGTGTGGAAACTATGAAAACCAGTAAAAGATATAGAAACTGTTCCGAGACAGTCCAGAAAATGTCTGACAGCAGTCCGGAAAGAAGTAAGAGTAATAAAAACTGTTTCGAGTCACTCCAGATACAGTCTGGTAACAAGGAAAAGGGAGCATATTTTGAATGAAATGAAAAGCACGGGGAGAAATCACCGTGTAACTAGGGGAGGTTAACGTGTATACCACGGAACACTGGGAGAGATCACAGGTTGGCGGAAACGGTACTTGGAGAGGTCACTCCCGGGTTCGGCGCCAATCTGCTTCTCAGTCTTTGAGAACGACGTATGGCAGGACGTTCTTCCCTTTGGCGGGGAATGGGAAGTCTCTGTGGAGGAGACTCCGATTTCTTGGGGTTGTCCATCTGGCTCCTCCGAACAGGTTTCATGCTAGGGAGGAGGGCGAAGTCATTTACTTGCCTATTAATGGCAGGTTGCAGCTCCTTTATCCAGATAGTTTCCAAGATAGTCAGGCGCTGTGGGTCCTCTTCTTTTGGCACACCTTCGGTGTTTTTGACCAAAGTCTCCTTATCGAGGTGGCGTCGATGCTGGGTCCAGTGGTGTTGCTTAGGTTCTCCGTGTTACAAGTGAATGGTGATTCTTCTGGATAATGTGGTGGTCGTCCTGACCACGTAGACCAGAACCCCAGGAGGTTCGTCAATCCCACGTAGTATATAAATACACATGGCCAGAGGAGGACTGCATGCCCCTTTCAGTCTACGTGGGAAGGACGACCACCACATATACGTATACATATACATATACATATACATATACATATACATATACATATGCGTATATATATACATATACATATACATATTCATATACATATACATATACATAGACATATACAAATACATATACACATACATATACGTATACGTATACATGTACATATACATATACATATACATATACATATACATATACATATGCATATACATATACATATACACATAAACATACTCATACACATACAAATACGCATATACATATACATATACATATACATATACATATACATATACATATACATATACATACATATACATATACATATACATATACATATACATATACACACACATACACATACATATACATATACATATACATATACGTATACATATACATATGCATATACATATACATATACATATACATATACATATACATATACGTATACATATACACATAAACATACTCATATACATACATAATATGTATGCATATACATATACGTATACATATACATATACATATACATATACATATACAGTACATATACAGTACATATACATATACATATACATATACATATACACATACACATACACATACACATATACATATACATATACATATACATATACATATACATATACATATACATATACATATACATATACATATACATATACATATACATAAACATATACATATACATATATACATATACATATACATATACATATACATATACATATACATATACATATACATATACATATACATATGCATATGCATATACATATACAAATACATAAAGAGAATATCTTAAAGAAAATGCAAAAAATAAAAACAACTACCAATCACAATTAACTCTCTCTGCCTCTCTCTCTCTCTCTCTCTCTCTCTCTCTCTCTCTCTCTCTCTCTCTCTCTATATATATATATATATATATATATGTATATATATATATATATATATATATATATATATATATATATATATATATCTATATATATATATATGCAAAGAAAGTATAAACAACACGTGATTCACAAAATATGCAAATAACCCCTAGGTAATTGAGAACTTGGTAACTGAACGTTTTCGTGTTTGCTACTGGTTATTTGCACACACACACACACACACACACACACACACACACACACACACACACACACACACACACACACACACACACACACACACACACACACACACACACACACACACACACACACACACACACACACACACACACACACACACACACATATATAAGTATATATATATATGTATATATATATATATATGTATACATATATATACATATAGGAATATTTAATGATTCAAAAAGAAAAGCCATACCCAGGGCCTGTTTATTTTTTTATTATTTTTTTTTTTTTTGTAAGAACCCGAAAAGGAAAATGTTGCCCCGCGGCCTTTGGAGAAGTCATTAGTAACGTGTAAAGGAAACATGTGTTCCGTTTCATTTTTTCTCTGAAGAGAATTTGAAAGTAAATTTTTTTGTAAAGACCTGGACGAACTTGCTTTTCTCACTCTCTATCTTTTTTTTTTGTTTTCACACACTCTTTTTTTTAACATTCTGCATGACACCCATCCAACCCAGGTGCCTAACCTGCTCTCATCTTCTTACCAACTGCCCTCATTTAATCTGGTGAGGTTATCTAATGTTTGTTTAAGAGAAGGTAGAGTGCTGGAGGATTGGAGGAGTGCCTGTATAGTTTCGCTTTATAAGGGAAAGGGGGACAAGTGTGAGTGCAGTAGTTTCAAAGAGATAAGTTTGCTAAGTGTAGTTGGGAAGGCTTATGGGAGGGTCTTCACTGAGCGGATTAGGAGAGGAACAGAGGGAGTAATTGGTGAGGAAGAGTGTTGGTTTAGGACAAATAGGGGTTGCGTGGATCAGATTTTTATGGTAAGACAGATATGCGAGAAAGCTTTATGAAAAAGTAAGGAAGTTTTTTGGGCCTTTACGGATTTGGAAAAGGCTTATGACAGGGTAGACAGGAAGGCACTGTGAGAGGTATTGCAGATATATGGGATAGGAGGAGAGCTTTTAAGAACAGTCAAAAATGTTTACGAGAGCAGTAGAGCTTGTGTTAGTATTAGAAACGGAGAGAGTGTGTGATTTAAGGTAAAGGTGGGACTTTGACAGGGATGTGTTATGTCGCCTTGGCTATTCAATTTATACATGTATGGGGTGGTGTGAGAGGTAAATGCAAGGGTAATGGGTCAGGGATTGGAGATGGTTAAAGAAAATGGAGAGAAGTGGGAGATAAGTTAGTGACAGAAGGAAGTTGAAAATAAATGTGGGTAAAGGTAAGGTGATGATATGAACAAGTGGAGAAAGTGGTAGCAGACTAGAAGTGAGTATTAAGGGAGAGTGACTGGAGGAAGTGGATAGTTTTAGATACTTGGGTGCGAGTGTGGCGTGAAAGGGAGAAGTGGAGGTGGAGGGGTAGAATTTATATTGAGAGAAGCGAGAAAATGACTTGGGGAATTGAAAAGTGTAATGAGAAATCGACACTTGGGAATGAATGCTAAGAAGAGATTGTATGAAGGAGTGATTGTGCCGACAGCACTGTATGGGTCAGAAACATGGAACATAAGAGGGGAAGAGAGGAGGAGTTTGAATTTGTTTGAGATGAGGTGCCTTAGAAGTATGATAGGGGTTACTAGGCTGAATAGAGTGAGAACTGAGGAGGTGAGGAGTAGAACGGGGGTGGAAAGGGAGTTGGGAGATAGGGTTGATGAAAGAGTGTTGGACACATGGAA
>NC_134778.1:87553889-87556389 GCF_046742065.1 Oratosquilla oratoria
ACAGTTAGGTGATTTTCTTGAATATGTAAAAAGAAAAGCTGTTAAACGGAGAGTTTGATATTTGTATCATTAAAAACTCGGAGTGTGTCAAAGCATTTGCTCATGATTCTACATCGTATCTACAGGGAAACGCTTCACAGTCAATTTTATTCTGGTTGACGCCGGGTGATTTTATTCAGTTGAGATGACGCCATCTTTATAAAAGGATTGATTTAGAAAAGTAAAAAATTTTTACTACTTTTTTTTATTTTTTTATTTCCCTTCTCTTCCTTTCCCCATCTTCATTTTCTCACCCTTTTCTGTTTCTCTCTTATCTCCTCTTGCTTATCCTCCACCCCTCCAAGTCAGAAATCTAATCTTACGCTCACTCCTCCATGTCTCCTTCTAGTTTACAGACACTTAACTCTGCCTTGGAAACACCATATCACAAACTGGGAATATTGTTTCCTTTCGACCCGCTACCTGTCAACACTGACCACCACACCTCCCCAGTAAGACACACTCTTTTCCCAAAACCTCTTTTCATTTATCTACATATCTTAAAGAGCATCTACAAGGGAAAAACAAAAAAGGAAAACAAAAGAACAAATGAATCAAATAACCACAAAGAGTGACTCAGGAGATGTCAATTGCTTGTGTGTGTGTGTGTGTGTGTGTGTGTATGTGTGTGTGTGTGTGTGTGTGTGTGTGTGTGTGTGTGTGTCGTGTGTTGTGTACGTTTGTGTGTGTGTGTGTATGTGTGTGTGTGTGTGCATGTGTGTGTGTGTGTGTGTGTGTGTGTGTGTGTGTGTGTGTGTGTGTGTGTGTATGTGTCTGTATGTGTGTGTATGTGTGTGTGTGTGTATTTGTGTTTGTGTTTGTGCACGTGTGGTGTGTGTGTGTACACATACATAAACGATTGTGAGGTAAGTGTTCAAGAATTATGATTAGGGTTACGAGGATGGATGAAGTGAGAATGAAGAGATTGTGAGTGGGAAGAGATGCGGAAGACAAGTTTGACCAAAGAATATTGAAATGAGTTAATTAAACTGAAAAAAGAGTGAAGAAAGACTAGCAAATAGAGCACAAAAATATAAGTACATGGAAGGAACTTTTGGGGAACACCGTGGGTGAGGTGGATAGACGGGGTGAAGGGGGCTTTGGATGCAAGAGTATAATATCAAGCATGGAAGAGAAAGGGCACAAGATATATGTCAATGGAGAATAGTTACAAATGGAGAAATAAGTGACGCGGCCTAAAAAGATTTCTTCTTGTTTAATCTATATATTTCTCGAGTGGTTGTGTGTGTTTGGGGGGGGGGTGATTGCCATGAAGCGGTGAGGGGAACCCATTTCTGGCTGTAGATGTTCTGCGTCTTGGTGCATTGACTCTGACCCGAGCATTGTGGCTGGACATGAGGAGGACCCTTCATCCACGAGGACCTAAAACGGGAAGAACAACAAATAGCTTTTGGATGTGTGTGAGATAGGTATATAGTGGGTGTATGCTTTAACTCAGTCACCATCCTTATAAAGGAGAATTTTTTGGGAGGTATATGTATGTGTGAATGTATGTATGTATGTATGTATGTATGTATGTATGTATGTATGTATGTATGTATGTATGTATGTATGTATGTATGTATGTATGTGTGAATGTATGTATGTATGTATGTATGTATGTATGTATGTATGTATGTATGTATGCATGTATGTATGTATGTATGTATGTATGTATGTATGTATGTATGTATGTATGTATGTATGTGTGAATGTATGTATGTATGTATGCATGTATGTATGTATGTATGTATGTATGTATGTATGTATGTATGTATGTATGTATGTGTGAATGTATGTATGTATGTATGTATGTATGTATGTATGTATGTATGTATGTATGTATGTATGTATGTATGTATATATGTATGCATGTACGTATGTATGCATGTATGTATGTATGTATGTATGTATGTATGTATGTACGTATGTATGCATGTATGTATGTATGTATGTATGTATGCATATATGTATGTATGTACGTATGTATGCATGTATGCATGTATGTATGTATGTATGTATGTATGCATGTATGTGTGCATGTATGTATGCATGCATGCATGCATGTGTGTATGTATGTATGTATGTATGTATGTATGCATGTATGTATGCATGTATGCATGCATGTATGTATGTATGTATGTATGTATGTATGTATGTATGTATGTATGTATGCATGTATGTATGTACGTATGTATGTATGTATGTATGTATGTATGTATGTATGTATGTATGTATGTATGTATGTATGTATGTATGTATGTATGTATGTATACATGTATCCATATACATTTATATGTATGTAACTTATGTACACATATCACATGTTTGCATATACACGTATAGTCGTATATGCCTTTTGTCATTTTACTGCATTATAAATCGATCCTATGCAAACAATAACCCCTTTCTTTTGTGAAAATAGTAAATAGTTGAATACGTTAACAATCCAATCATTCTC
>NC_134778.1:87566389-87573889 GCF_046742065.1 Oratosquilla oratoria
CAAGACGCGGAAAACTGTACCTATAATTGTAACATACACATGTTCTGCTTTGTGCGTTTTTATTCTTTAAGAAAATATATCTTCACTCGGGGAGCTCTTACGGGAAGAAAGCCTCACCTCAGCTAAACAAAACAATGACGACCTAAGAAAAAATATTGATATTCAAATAACTGCTCAAGAATTATGAAAACAGTTATCAAATAGATTTTTTAATCAATAGAAATAATAACACATATATAAATTAGATCAGAAAAAAGAAGCCATAGATTTAAGGTAGAGTATCCTACGCCATTAGGCGCTAAGAAACTGCGGCCGAAGTCGTCACCTTTGCCCTATTACGTCCTAGGACTCATGAACGTACGCCAGGAGGCGCTGAGTAGCTACAGCCAAAGCCGTCACTTTTGCCCTATGATGCCCTTGTATTGTTGGACCAGGTAGCCAAAAATCACTGCCGGGGATTGGGGAGGGGTGCGGGATTCGAACCCACAACTAAGTAAATGCGAGACCAGAACGCTTCCGATAGCGCCACCAGTGTGGCTCCGAAAGAGATAGTTCGAGAGATTCCTCCATGGTAGGCAGACACTACTGGTCCAGGAAGCTGTCGAGTTCTGTCTATCCATGACAAAGTCAGCAAAAGGGACACTCAACAGACCTGCTTTACGCCCGTAACAATTTAGGGCAGATTTAAGCAGATTTAAGCAGATTTGAGCAGGTTTGAGTAATGTTGGTTTAGTGTCAAGAGACGAGGAGACTTGTAAGAGCTCTGAAATGCAACGAAACGATGACCAACGCCACCACCTCCTCCTTCCCATCTTCCCCCACCTCCCCTTCCTCACCTTCTCCTATCCCCTTCTCCCATCTCCTCCCTGCCCCCCTTCCCCCACACACCCAAGGTCCCCTTATCCCCACCTTCCCCTACCCCCTCCCCCACCTCCACCTTGCCTCCCCTTCCCCCACTTCTTCCCTCTCCTCTTCCTCCCACCTCCTCCAGCCAATTTCTCCCACCTTCCCCTACCCCTCCCCCACCTCCACCATGCCCCCCCTTGCCCACCTCTTCCCTCTCCTCTTCCTCCCACCTCCTCCAGCTCATTTCTCCCACCTTCTCTTGCCCCATTCCCCACAACCCCCTGCCTCCTTTCCCCCCACCTTTCCTCTACCCCTTTCCCCACCTCTCCCCTGCCTATCTTTCCCCACCTCTCTCTTGCCCCCTTCCCCCACATCCCCTTCCCTCTTCCCCCCCTCCCTTGCCCCCCTTCTCCCACCCCTCGACCACTTGCATGAACAGATGACAGAAAGGTCCTCGACACATGTTGACGTTAAGCGAGACAACGACGCTCAGTAAAGCTAGTCGAGCACTTGAGGTTCGGTTGGAGGTCTGAGTGGTTTCCAGTTCGATTCTCCGACTCGGAGATTGTTGTTGTTAGGGTTATCATGGTCTATATATTCTCTCTCTCTCTCTCTCTCTCTCTCTCTCTCTCTCTTGTTAGTTCGACGCAAGCAGGCCGATGCGATATTGGATGTGGAAGGGTGTGTGTGGCACAGGGGTTGAATATAGGACATGATAGAGGGAATAGGGGAGGAAGATGAAGAGAAAAAGGAGAGGAGGGGAGAGAGGATGATTAGGAGGATGGGAGAAGGAGGAGGGGAAATAAGAAGAGGAAGAGGAGGACGAGGAGGAGGAGTAGGAGGAGGGGAAGGGGAAGAGAATGATGAAAGGAAGAAAAAGAGGGTGAGGAAGAACAAGAGGAGGAAGAAGAGGAGGAGAAGGAGAAGAGGAGGAAGAGGGTGAGGAAGATGAGGAGGATAAAGAAGAGGAGGGGGAGAGGATGAATATGAGGAAGGACAAGAGGAGGAGGAAAAAGAGGAGGAGGAAAAGAGGAGGAAGAGGATGAAGAAGAGAAGGATGAGGAAGCGGAAGAGGGGAGAAGGAGGAGGAGGAGGAGGAGGAGGAGGAGGAGGAGGAGGAGGAGGAGGAGGAGGAGAAGGATAGGAGGAGAAAGAGGAGGAAGAGGAGGAAAAGGAGGAGGAGGAGGAGGAGGAGTAGGAAGAGGAGGAGGAGGAGGAGAAGAGTGGAAGGGCACCCCCCACCCCCAACAAATCGGTCGGGTGGAAATAGATGATGGATGATAAAAGAAGGGAGGTGGCGGGAAGATCCGTCATCACGAAGATTGTCGTCTTCGTCATCGTCGTCCTCATCGTCATTGTCACTAACACCATCGTCATCGTCGATATGAAGGATAAACCTTTCGGCTTTTAGTTGATTACCAAAGCAAGACGAGAAATACAAAGAGATAGGATGAAGCATAGAAATCCCGCCTACTCCCTCTCATTGCTCGTGACAACGTGTCTCTATTCAGGCGGTTTTATTCAGCTGAGGGAATACACACACACACACACACACACACACACACACACACACACACACACACACACACACACACACACACACACACACACACACACACACACACACACACACACACACACACACACACACACACACACACACACACACACACACACACACACACATATATATATATATATACGTATATATAAAATAAAACTTAACTTCTACTATTCCATCTGTTCAACTACTTTTCTTAAATCTCTCCTTTTACCACCTCTATGACTCCACCCCTTCAGTTCGATATTGTTCCCAAGGATAAAATTTCCATTTTTAGATTTAATGGAATAAGACAAGTCTTGTCTTCCATGGTACAGAAGAAAATTAAATAAGAATCTTTTATATTTTTATCGTATAAATTAAAGATGTAAGGATATGAAATGCGTTTACAGATCTATTTAGACAAAAAAAAAAAGCAAGTCTCATGGATATGCTATTTGAGATAAGTGGAAATTTCAAAACTCATTTAGAAAAAAAAAAAAAAAAATCTTTGACATTTTCACTTTCACATTCCAATTCCGAGCCAAGGCTACTTGGAGTCGGGCCTACTAAGAAAAACAAAACAAAAATAGCCAAAAGAAACCAGTGAACCTATAAATAATATTTTGTAAAAAGATAAAACTAATATAAAAATAAATTACAATAAAAATCAAAGGATGAGATGTTCTTCCAAAAGATGTTCTTCTCATCACATAACATTCCCCAGACCAAGCTTGTCATGCTCAACAAAAAATAAGAATAAAAATATAAATAATGAATAATTAAAAATAGATGAAGATCTAGATGAATGAATAAATAAATAAATAAACAAAGAACAGAAATTTCTTTCAAAAGATGTTCATATCTTCATAAACCAGTCGAAGCTTCCTACAGTCAAAAAGATAAAAAACGTGAATAGAGAGATCAAGATATGAATAAATAAACAAATAAACAAACAAACAAACAAACAAATAAATTAAAAGTAAAATAAACAAATAAATAGATAAATGAAAATAAATAAATAAATAAATAAATAGATAAATAAATTAATAAGTAAATAAATAAATAGATAGATAATTAAATAAATAAATAACTGAATAAATAAATAAATAAATAAACAAATAGATAAACAAATAAATAAATTAATTAATAAATTAACAATAAACAAATAAATAGATAGATAAATAAATGAATAAGTAAATAAATAAATAATTGAATAGATAAATAGATAGATAACTAAATAAATAAATGAATTAATAGTACACCCTTTTTTTTGGGGGGGGGGAAACACCTTAGAAAATTAAATAAAGTAAGTAAGTAAATAAAATAAATAACGGAAAAATATTACAAAGGCGTTCTTTGTGTACCATCCCCAATCCGCCGCTACTTGCCATCATTAAAAAAAAAAAAAAAAAAAAAAAAAAAAAAAAAAAATTAATAATAATAACTAATAATAATAATATATATAATATAATAAATATAGTAATAATATTTAGTAATTAATAATACTATATATAGTATATATATATATAATAATAATAATAAAATAAAATCATAATAAAATAATAATAATAATAATAATAACAATAATAATAATTAATAATAATAATAACAATAACAATAATAATAATAATAACAATAATAATAATAATAATAATAATAATAATAATAATAATAATAATAATAATAATAATGATAATAATAATAATAATAATAATAATAATGATAATAATAATAATAATAATAATAATAATAATAATAACAATAATAATAACAATAATGATAACAATAACAATAATGATAACAATAACAATAATGATAACGATAACAATAACAATAGTGATAACAATAACATTAATGATAACAATAACAATAATGATAATAACAATACTGATAACAATAACAATAATGATAACAACAATAATGATAACAATAATGATAATAACAATAATAACAATAACAATAATGGTAACAATAACAATAATGATAACAATAACAATAATGATAACAATAATGATAACAACAACAGCAACAACAACAGCAACAACATCAACAACAAAATCAATAACGACGACGATGATGATGACGATGACGATGACGATGACGATGACGATGACGACGACTATGACGATGACGACGACGACCACGACCACGACCACGACCACGACGACGACGACGACGACGATGACGATGATGATGATGATGATGATGATGATGATGATGATGATGATGATGATGATGATGATGATGATGATGATGATGATGATGATGATGATGATGATGATGATGATGATGATGATGATGATGGTGGTGATGGTGGTGGTGGTGGTGGTGATGATGATGATGATGTGATGATGATGATGATGATGATGATGATGATGATGATGATGATGATGATGATGATGATGATGATGATGATGATGATGATGATGATGATGATGATGATGATGATGATGATGATGATGATGATGATGATGATGATGATGATGATGATGATGATGATGATGATGATGATGATGATGATGATGATGATGATGATGATAATGATGGTGATGATGATGATGATGATGATTGATGATGATGATGAAAGGGCGTATTCCCGTTCCTCCGGTATCGGCGCTATTCGTCGTGGCTACACTGATGATCGTTCTAGCTCCCCACGTCGGCGAAACGGCTTGTTTGCGCTCGAATCCAACGAGCGACTCAGCTTCGGACTTCAAAGCCCGGGAGGACTACGCCTACGCGAAGCGTCCACGTCGGCAGTTTTTGGGTTATATAACTCCCCCAACGGCAAGAGAGAACTTGATTTGAAGACGAACTTCAAAGATTACCCACTGCCACGCCAATCACCACAAGTCTTGTCTACCCGAGTCGAATTCTACCCGTCTTCTCATCACTGCTGTTCTCCGAAGTGAAATCGTATCCTGAGTGGGCCGGAACGGTTCGTTCCTACACATCACAAGCATTGCTACTCCGTCGCTGTAACACGGAGGTCCAAGTGGTGAGCACTTCTCATATCAACAGTGTTCCTGTGATCAAGATCCGTTGTGCACCTTTTGATGGTTGACTTTATATGATGTGTTCTAAGTTCCTTTAAATCCCTTAAATTTTTCCGTGTTTTGATTCGACCCCCAGCAGATATAGGAGCACCCGAACTGGTAACACTCGTTTAAGGGCCGAGAGAACCTAATTCTTCGTTCGCTCTCACAAAAAATAATTAAAATAAACAACTCACCGCTGACAAGACAGCAGAAACAACTTTGATCGGAGAAGGAGAGCATAGTGCATTTTGGTGGAACGGACACCAAAGAAGCCTTGTGTTGGAGGCTTAGACAACAATAGCACCGTCGTTGCCTTATGTTGGAAATCACAAAAGAAACTAAAAAGCGACAGGAAGTAAGTCGATTACAACAAATGATGGGAACGGGTGAAAAGGGTAGAAACAAGTGTATACTCATGTATCAAATGCCCAAAAATGTTTCGTTTTTTCATAACTTGTGTTCATTGAACTCTCAGCTGAATGGAGCACTTGGGAGATGTTCCTCAGGTCAAAGGGAATTATTGACTCAAAGGGGCGATTCAGAATAACATACAGTAATCCCTCCCATATATTATATACTCACTCTCCCACTACCACACAGTGCGAAGTAAGAAACCCCTGATACAACAAATCTTTGTCATTTAAGGCAAGCCAATAATTTTTTCTGATATTGCGTCGTTTCCCAGGGCTGTCAGGAACCAACGCGACATAGCACGCAGTGGGTCCCAGCTATCGAGCTGACGACCACCTGCTCATGAGCTCGACACGGTGCCTGAACTGTTATTATAAGAATTTTCATTATCCGCAGATGATTTATATCTATTGCACGCTACTATTATTCCTTTACAATTACTATTTTTGTACTGGAGTGGCGCAGTTCAGACTGAAAAAGGTGGGGAATCGTTTTACCTTGTGTATCCGTATATTCCTCAAATCCGAACTCTGCGACCCAGTGAATTGAATATGAAACTGCCTAATGTAGCCTAGGCCTTATGGTCTCGTGCAATCTTTTCCATTCTTATGTTCTTATGGGAGGGATTAATATATGTAAAATCGGCCACAGGATTGAATGGTCTATTCCAGAGCTTTCATGACTTCAGGCAATTTCATTCAACCGAGGAAAACACCATTCCTCATTGAGAGAATTTTCTATTAAGACAGATATTCCATGTCTTAATTTTGACAAATTATTCTTCATATAAGACTTTCTTTCTACTCGAAAATAATTTCATTTACAATTCATTCTACTATAAAATCTCCAGTGTTAAATGAAAAGGTGGAAGGAATAGATCTAAGATTTCATTCTAGAATTATTCTTCAAGTAAACCTCTCTATTCAAAGAGAACTTCCTTTACAGTACATTTCTTATAAAATCATCCAGACTTAAAGATGATGGAAGGAGAGGGAGAAGCCGACGACAGGAGACGCTGAGTAGCTGCGGACGAACCCATCGCTCTAGGGACTGTTCCTGAGGAATATAACAAATAGTCACCGCTGGCAATCAGACAGGAGTGCGGGACTCGAACCCACAATTAAGTAAATGCAAAATCAGCACGATTCCAATGACGCCGCCAGCACACTTGATAAAGAAGATTTTCTTTGAAAATAAAACACTGAATTAATCAGTGATGGTATCGCATATCTTTAAGAATATTGTAACAGGAATTTAAATCACACTGATCGAAGGCGAAGTCAAACGAATCGACAATAGCTAGTGACATAGATGGCGTGTTCAACATTCACCCGAGCTACCACATTTCACAAGAAATAAAGATGTTTCGATTATGAAAACAAAGAGGCGCTTCTGCCATATCGACAACTGCTGGGACATTCGGTTCCTTTGTCTCGTCTGTGAGAATAAATGAAATGGATCTAATATGATCTGATTCCATTTAAATTTTTATTTCTTTGTTGTTGATATTCCGTGTGTTTACCACCGTCCCCCTTGCCGTTTATGTCATATGTACATATATGCGTTTTTATCTCTCTTATCGTTTATTACTGTACCTCGATATGATTAACGTTTTTGTGAAATGTTTGGTTAAAATAACTTTGAGATTTCTTTACCTCTCTC
>NC_134778.1:87591389-87601389 GCF_046742065.1 Oratosquilla oratoria
GTCTTGATGACAAATACTCTCTTTCTCGTCGTGAAACGATCATCTCCCACCGTCTTCGTGATCGCCTTTGAACTCTGCTCATGAGTGGAAGTCCACTACTTGCCTCTAAACAAAATATTATTAACCACAGGTACAGAAAGACAAAACTATCTTCCCTGGTTTATCAGAAGATAGATGAAACATGGTGAAACAATATGAGAATTGCCTACAGACGTAAAAAGCACGGTTAGGCTTGTTTCACACGTATCGACTTTTCGCCGTGCGCCGTCCGCGACACGACATCGAACTTAAAAAAAAAAAACATATGTGTCTATGGAGGCTTTCACACGTGGCTGTGGTCGTGACGTATGTTTATTTGAGAGCACGGCGTCGTGTCGTGGACGGCGCACGGCGAAAAGGAGATATGTTTGAAACGAGCCTTAGCCGATTTTCATAATTATCCGCCATCTTTCATCTGTTTTCGGATAAACTTGGGAAGAGGGTTTTGCCTTTTAATGTACAAGTGTCTGTGTCCACGTCTTCTATAGTACTGACGATGTAAAGTTCTGATCCTCATTGTAACCGCGATTTGACGGAAAAAGATTATAACTCTTCAAAAGAATAAGAACTGCTTTACGAAGAGACGAACAGGTGAAAGATGGGTAAATGAATAAATCAATTTATCAGAATAAATAAGATAGGTAAATAGATAGCAAAATGGATCATGTATATATATATATATGTATGTATATATATATATATATATATATATATATACATATATATATATATATATATATATATATATATATATATATATATATATATATATATATATGAATAGATGGATAAATGAATAAATCAACTTATTAGAATAAATAAGATAGGTGAATGATACAAAAATGGATAAACAATATATATATATACCGTATATATATACATTTATGTTTATATTTATATTTATGTATATATATATATATATAAATATATACATATATATATGTATACATATATGTATATATATATATATATATACATATATATATGTATATATATATATATAAATTAATAGATAGATGAATATGTAGAAAATACAAACAAACAAATAAAGATATTAAAAAATAATAAATATATAAACGAACAAAATAATTAATAGATAAATTAATAAGTAAACGGATAGATAAATAAATGATTTATTAAACAAATAAAGAAAGAAGATTGAAAGAAAATAAAATAAAAAATAAGATAAAAGTATAAAATGAAATAAGAATAAATCGACAGCGCAGTGAGCTCTGTCCTTGAGTCGATATGCAGGATGTGGCAAACTTCCCGCACAGGTAATCGCATGTATTACAACAACCTGAAACATCAAAATTCATTTGAACACGAACGCGTAACATATAAAGAAATGTACTACATTCTTTCCTCCTAGACTCATTATAGACCAAAAGGTCATCTTTCGGGGTAGATCTTTTCACGATAAATATAATCTATTATCATTGGAGTGAGCACGATGTTTTTTCTTCTTCATCTTTCTTTTTATTTTGGGGGGGGAAGGATCATGCTTTTAGCTAAATGAAACCAAGAGATATCTAAAGACCCTCTCCTAAACAAACCTTATCTGTTCACCCACTTTTGTCTCTTACCTAACCAAGTTCTCTTCATATATCTCTTTATTTATTTGTCATCTTTCTATGTCCCTCTGTATCTTTATCTGTCTCTTCCCATTCCTTATCTTTATTTCTATTTCTTTGTGTGCGTGCACGCCTGTGTCTGTGCGTGCGTGAGTGCATGTGCGTATGTGTGTGTGTGTGTGTGTGTGTGTGTGTGTGTGTGTGTGTGTGTGTGTGTGTGTGTGTGTGTGTGTGTGTGTGTGTGTGTGTGTGTGCATGTGTGTGTGTGCGTATGTGTGTGTGTGTGTGTGTGTGTGTTTGGGTGGGTGGGTGTTTGGGTATGTGCATGAGAGAGAGAGAGAGAGAGAGAGAGAGAGAGAGAGAGAGAGAGAGAGAGAGAGAGAGAGAGAGAGAGAGAGAGAGAGAGAGAGAGAGAGAGAGAGAGAGAGAGAGAGAGAGAGAGAGAGAGAGAGAGAGAGAGAGAGAGAGAGAGAGAGAGAGAGAGAGAGAGAGAGAGAGAGAGAGAGAGAGAGAGAGAGAGAGAGAGAGAGAGAGAGAGAGAGAGAGAGAGAGAGAGAGAGGGAGAGAGAGGGAGAGAGAGAGAGGGAGAGAGAGAGAGAAAGAGAGAGTGCCCAAACTAATGAACCTAATAAAATCTCTATTATATATCGTACATATTAGTATGCATCCGTGCAGTGATGAAAAATAAATTTCATTTGCTCCGTCAACCATACCTCGAAAAGTAATATATTATATACGCTAAATATATATACATATATATATATATATGAATATGTATATATGTGTGTATATATATATATATATATATATATATACATATACATACATACCGTATAGAATATATGTATATACATATCTACATATATATACACATATATATATATATATATATATATTTATATATATACATATACATATATACCGTATATATATATATATGTATATATATATGTGTATATATATATATGTATATATATACATATATATACATATATACATATACATACATATGTATATATATATATATACATATATAAATATACACACACACACACACACACACACACACACACATATATACATTATATATATATATATATATATATATATATATGTATATATATGTATATATATATATACATATATGAGTGGCAGGGTGGTGAGATAAACACCGAGAACCGCTGAAGTTTTATTAACTGACGTTTCGCTCTTAACAGAGCTTCTTCAGAGTGTACAAACATGATCGGGAAATCAACAGTTATGTATCTTACATCATTCCGCGTTCCTTCCTTAACCCACCCCCTCCCTCCCTCTCATACCCTTCAGCTCCTGTAAGATCATCCAGCCGGACGTTTTGGACAGCTTAATAAAACCATCACGATGGTTACAGCAGGGCTGGGATGCTATAAAAGCTGCCTCTACTATTTTTCTTTTTTTTCTTGTCTAACCCTTGTTTTAATATTTCCACTCCGTCCCAGTTAGGTAAATGTCCGTATTCCTCCGCATGAACCACCAGGGCGTTTGATGTTCGGTGGGCCCTCAGGTCGCTCTTGTGCTCATATGTCCGCTTGTGTATGCCTCTTCCTCTCTCCCCAAAGTAGTTTAGATCACAGCCACCACATGGGATTCTGTAAACCATGCTGTTGTTATTATGTTCATTTCTATTTTGTCTTCTCACTATTTCAAATGAACATAATAACAACAGCATGGTTTACAGAATCCCATGTGGTGGCTGTGATCTAAACTACTTTGGGGAGACAGGAAGAGGCATACACAAGCGGACATATGAGCACAAGAGCGACCTGAGGGCCCACCGAACATCAAACGCCCTGGTGGTTCATGCGGAGGAATACGGACATTTACCTAACTGGGACGGAGTGGAAATATTAAAACAAGGGTTAGAAAAAAAAAAAAATAGTAGAGGCAGCCTTTATAGCATCCCAGCCCTGCTGTAACCATCGTGATGGTTTTATTAAGCTGTCCAAAACGTCCGGCTGGATGATCTTACAGGAGCTGAAGGGTATGAGAAAGAGGGAGGGGGTGGGTAGGAAGGAACGCGGAATGATGTAAGATATATAACTGTTGATTTCCCGATCATGTTTGTACACTCTGAAGAAGCTCTGTTAAGAGCGAAACGTCAGTTAATAAAACTTCAACGGTTCTCGGTGTTTATCTCACCACCCTGCCACTCATTTTGTCGTCCATTCCTCAATATATATATATATATATATATGTATATATAGATATATATACACACACATATATATATATATGTATATATATATATATATATATATATATATATATATATATATATATGTATGTATATGTATGTGATAGAAGAAACCTAAAGATAAATGTGGGTAAAAGTAAGATGATGAGATGTATAAGGGGTGAAAGTGGCAGTAGACTGGAAGTGAGCATTAAGGGAGAGTGATTGGAGGAAGTGGATAGTTTTAGATACTTGGGTGCAAATGTGGCAGGAAAAGGTGGAGTGAAGGTTGAGGTAGAATGTAGATTGAGAGAAGCGAGTAAATGCCTTGGTGGATTGAAGAGTGTAATGAGGAATAGACATTTGGGAATGGATGCTAAGAGGAGACTGTATGAAGGAGTGATTGTGCCAACAGCACTGTATGGGGCAGAAACATGGAACATAAGAGAGGAAGAGAGAGAGAGTTTGAATGTGTTTGAGATGAGGTGTCTGAGAAGTATGATGGGGGTTACTAGGCTAGATAGAGTGAGAAATGAGGAGGTGAGGAGAAGAACGGGGGTGGAAAGGGAGTTGGGAGATAGGGTTGATGAAAGAGTATTAGGATGGTTTGGACACATGGAAAGAATGAGTGAAGAAAGACTAGTAAAAGAGGTATTGAAGGCAGATTTGGAGGGAGTGAACATGAGGGGACGTCCTAGTATGAGGTGGATGGATGGGGTGAAGGGTGCTTTGGGGAAGAGGGGAATGTCTGTTGAGGAAGGACGGGAGAGGACAGAAGACAGGGGTGAATGGAGAATGGTTGTATATGAATGATGTTGTGATGCATGAGGTGGAATGGGCGGGGGGATGGGGGGTGAGATAGTATGTGTGAGCAAAATTTGACGCAGCCCGAAGGGATTTCTCCCCGTCTTCTTTTATGCATGGGGGGACGGAGAGGGGGGGGTCGCCGATTTAATGAAGCGGCCTTGCTGTGATGTGCTGTGTCTTGCGACACTGCTTCTGACCCAGGGCAGTGGACAAGGTGCAGGGATGACCCGTCATCCAGGAGGTGCTAAGATAAGAGGGAGGGTGGAGGGGTGTGGAGTGTATTCAGGGATGGAATGGGTGGGAATGATTTTATGCCTTTTCCTTTTTGGCTACCTTCCTTGTAAGGGGGAAAAAGTCTTGGTATATGTATGTATGTATGTATGTGTATATATATACACATATATATATATATATATGAATATATATACATATATGTATATATATTACATATATATATATATATTACATATATATATATTACATATATATATGTATGCTAATAAGAACACGGGTACGTGTGTTCACTTATGCAAAGTAGACCACTTGGAAAAAGAAACTAACGAAGCAGAGCGCTTTCGTATATTACATCTTCAGTGCGATGTAATATACGAAAGCGCTCTGCTTCGCTAGTTTCTTTTTACAAGTGGTCCACTTTGCATATATATGTATATGTACATACATACATACATACATACATACATACATACATACATACATACATACATACATACATACATACATACATACATACATACATACATACATACATACATACATACATACATATATATATATATTTTTATATATATATATATATATATATATATATATATATGTGTGTGTGTGTGTGTGTGTATACATATACACGATACATCTAGCGCAGTTGAATATAATTTTATGAATTTTAGTTGCTGACCTAGATGTTTTGTTTATAATATCACATACATCATTTCTTTCTAATTTGAAAAATATTGAAAAACGGTATATTTTTATCCAAACCTACACAGAATGGGCACATGATTGGTTCATTGCAGTCGTCTTTGTACAATACGATCTATAGACGTGAACCAAATCAAAGCCTATAATGTGTGATACTGTGGTGTCTATTCTACTTTATATCCAGCATAGACAACATAAAATTGTTACCCTAAGTCCTGCTATATCTCCTAAATTCAACAACGCAAATACAATATTCAATAATGAAGACTTGATGTATTTACTATAGACTAATTCTCGTATAATGAAAGTGGTTTTATTTTATGAGTCTGGATTTATAGAACAACACCTGATAGTGCTAGTCACACACAATTGTAATCATTAAGAAGGTCAGAACTTATGTAATACCTTACTAACTTTGCTGATATTGCTGTTGCACACACTCTCCAGAAGTGATAAGGCTATTAAACTAAAGAGAAGTATGTTTTTTCTAATCTGGCAAAAACTCACTTCCTTGTTCTGAGTGTTCCACTCTGGATTGGCTATCCAAAACAAGTCTGAATAAAGTCACATTTATAGATATATTTATCTAGAGCAAAGTGATGTAATTCATACATTCTTTAATGTCATTCAATCAACAATAAGGAGTGGAGGGTGGATAAGTGCACTTTCGTGTTGTTATATATAAAAAACATATATATAATAATAATTCACCACGTAACGAACGCCGTTTTATAGTTTCTCATTCACTTTATGTGTTTTACCCCAAAGTGCCTTCGCGTAAACACCTCGGTAACGTTGGTAGTCCTGACAATGAGATGCGTTCTATCATGGTTGCTGCTCTGCTTAAAATGTTTCATTCGTAACATAAAAACCCATCCCTGTAGTAAAACAGGCAAACAACATTAAACTTATATATTAAAAATAATTGAGGTAAATTAATAAATGAACAAGGAAATAAGTAAATAGACTAATTCATGGTGTCATTACATTTGGTCTCCCTGCAGGATTTTCTCCCCCTCTTTGTTTTTCTTTCCTTTTTCGTTTCTTCTCGAACGCAGACGTCGCCTTCATTTCGGGCGCCGTGGCGTAAGGACTGTGTTGACTCAACATCGTTTTGTGAGAGTGCGGGGGCAATGAGCAGGTTGTACGACCGCTTCCCAGGGCTCTCTTGTTCGTACGAATACCAACACAAGAACATTAAACAGTCTCAAGGACCCAGAGGCCTGAAAGATATTTGGGGGAAAGATTTCCAAGTGCACAAGAGTGGCGAAGTTTCTTGCGTCAGCGATTTGTTCATGTTTCGTGCCCATGCAGACTAATTATGTTTTCTTTGCAGAGAGGAGAGACGAGAGGAGGAAGCGAGGGAGATAGGAAGAGGAAGAGGAAGAGGAAGAGAGAGAGAGAGAGAGAGAGAGAGAGAGAGAGAGAGAGAGAGAGAGAGAGAGAGAGAGAGAGAGAGAGAGAGAGAGAGAGAGAGAGAGAGAGAGAGAGAGAGAGAGAGAGAGAGAGAGAGAGAGAGAGAGAGAGAGAGAAAGAGAGAGAGAGAGAGAGAGAGAGAGAGAGAGAGAGAGAGAGAGAGAGAGAGAGAGAGAGAGAGAGAGAGAGAGAGAGAGAGAGAGAGAGAGAGAGAGAGAGAGAGAGAGAGAGAGAGAGAGAGAGAGAGAGAGAGAGAGAGAGAGAGAGAAGGGTGAGGGGGAAGAATGAGGACAAAGGGGGAGAGACACCTGAACAGTTGGAAATGAAAAAAAAGGACTGATATCTACACAAAGAATACTAATCCCTTTTAGATTCTACTTTTCCTCCATTCTGCTACCCCACATTCTTAGATCTTTTCTTGACCACCGCTATGGTCAAGGTATGAGAGCTGGTTATTGCTGACGAAATACAAATCAATAGAAAAAATTATAACCACGGCCAAAACCTTCACCTTTACCTTATGTGCTTGGAGAGCCAGGGGAAGTGGCATTCACTGATGGCCAATTGAGACACTGGGAATCAAGTTGAATATATTTTTTTTTTTGTTCACGAGGGGTGATCTAAACCGAAGGCGCCACGTCGGCGAATTTTGACGAAGTGTGTCATAATATCCAAAAGCGGAAGTCTTCCCCACCCTCTTCCCTTAATTTCTCTTCAACTTATCTGTTCTCCTCTTGAAATATTAAGGACTTCTATCTTACACACACACACACACACACACACACACACACACACACACACACACACACACACACACACACACACACACACACACACACACACACACACACACACACACACACACACACACACACACACACACACACACACACACACACACACACACACACACACACACACACACACACATACACACACACACATATAATATATATATATATGTGTGTGTATGTATATATATTATATATACATACATATATATATATATATATATATATATATATATATATATTATATATACATATATATATATATATATGTATATATATATACTATATATATACTAGACCACCCGTGACCCGTTGGGTCCAATAAAATATTAAACGATACGTTGTTGATAAAATGGTCAATAAAATCTTTATCAAGACAATGCTCTTATATTTACAACATTCTTTGTACAATTTGAATGATTTAAAAACATGCTGAAATACAGGTTTGTCTAGAACTCTAGACAAACTAAAACTTTCTGAAATGTCTGTCCTTGAGACTTATGAATGGTCATAGCAAACGCTGATTGAATTGGAAACTGAATTCTTGCAAACGGAATATTGTCTCCTTCAGATAAACCAGTTTTCAATCTTGGAATTAGAAGATTGTGACGTCATGTCGTCGTTGCTTGGAACACTACGCATCATATGATTTATATGGTTCGTAATATTTTAATAAACTCATTATGCCTCATAGAAGCTAATTCAGGAGTTGGCTATACTTTTAAATACTGAATTTGAAAATCTTAAATATTAATGTTCAGAAAATATGTAATCGGAAAATTGTGACGTCATGTCGTCGTTGCTTGGAACACTACGCATCATATGATTTATACGGTTCGTAATATTTCAATAAACTCATTATGCCTCACAAAAGCTAGTTTAGGAGTTGGCTATACTTTTGAATACTGAATATGAAATTTTTAAATATTAATAGTCAGAAAATATGTAATCGGAAAATTGGAAATTCAAAAATTGGCAAATTGGAAAATTAGCAGTTGTATCATCTCGCGCTCAGCGCTGGGGTTCCTTGGGACCCACAGAGCGGATGTCGTGACGTCATGTCTCTTCTTCTGATTGGCTGGTCCTCAGTCGTGACGTCATATCTCTTCTTCTGATTGGCTGGTCCTCAGTCGTGACGTCATATCTCTTCTTCTGATTGGCTGGGTGACGGTTTCAAACAAGCAAGATAACAAACAAGATTATCAGAATTTTATAAATATATAGATGTTACAAAGGAAGAGCACTCCGACAGAAGACCACTTGGTCCATAACTAGGTCGGATGCGAAAAGATGATAATAATGATAAATAAATAGATGAATAAGTAAATATATACATAGATAATAATATATAAAATGAATAGGTAAAGTTAAATAATAAACAAGCAGGTAAATATTGAATAATAATAAATGGACTGATGAATAATAATCAAATAAATAATAATAAACCAAGAGACAAATAATAACAAACAAATGATGTAAAATAAACGGCAGGCATTATAACATCTTGCTTAGGTGGAAAAGGGAGCATGTTTTAAATGAAATGGAAAGCACGGGGTGAAGTCACCGTGTTGTAACTGGGGGAGGTCATACGCATGACCACGAACACTTCAACTGAGGATGCAGAAAGATCTGCGAAACGTCTTGAAATCTAATTTGTTCTGCTTGTATTTTGTTTTTTTGCTGTATTTTTCGTACTCATTTCTTGTATTTTGTTTACTGTGTACTGTATTTTTCTGTTCATTATAACTTTTGTGTTTCCTATGAGTTTTGGAAATTTGATTTACTCCCTTTCCTCCCACCAAAAATCTACTTTTCGCAAGCTTGAGAGCTCACGGAAAAAGTTAATTAATAATTCTTTTGCTATCGTTTTTAACAGAATATGCCTCAGAGAGAATCTCCTGCCACGCTTCACCAATATATATATATATATATATATATATATATATATATATATATATATATATATATATATATATATATATATATATATATATATATTGGTATATTGTGTATCAGGTTCGGAGGTCAGGAGTAATATTTCCCAAAGGAGTGGGAGAGATCTTGTGAAACTGGTACAAGACTCTAATGGGACTGTCAAGGTTGATTATTATTATCATTATTATTATTATTATTATGGGCTGATACAAAGTCAGGAAGGACCGAAATAGGCGAAGATATTTGAGAGCTGGAGTTCGGGGTAGGAGTTGGAGTTTGAGGGATTA
>NC_134778.1:87608889-87611389 GCF_046742065.1 Oratosquilla oratoria
GTCAAGAGGATGCTTGGCTGTGGCACGGCAATCACCCGGAAAATCAAACAGCTTACAGTGCTGCTGGTTTATTTTGTGGTTGTCTGTGATAGACCCGATGACACGCCCACCTACCCTCTCAACAGCAGCTGCCGCCTCCTTCACACGCTCAAGCTGGTATGCTGCTGTGAGCTTGGGGACGGGTGTCACAGAAATCATAATACTAGGTCATATGTGCAGTGACTTCATCATAATACATAGCATTGAAGTGGCCTTGTAGTCTGACTTGTTCACTGCCATGCCACTCAGAACCCCACCAGAAAATGCAACAGTTGGCCGAATCTGTACTTCATCTATCAAGAGTACATTCTTCTGCTGCAGTGTCTTCCCTTTTGCAAATGTTTCCCTCATTACCTGATCCTTGTCAATAGATGAAGTGATGTACTGCAGCTTGTGTTTGCTTGGCAGCATCAAAAAGTCTCTCAGCTGTTCATAATTACACTTGGGGTATGATTCAAGAGCAAAACAATAATCATTCAAGGAAAACTGTTTCTGTGATAAAAGTTCCAACTGACGTGTCAAAAACACCAGCTTCTTCTCATTCTCAGTGTTCACATAGGCTGACGTGTGGGTTTGAAGAAGAGTGACAACAATCTCAATCATTTTGTCAAACGGGATGTCATAGTTAATTGCTAAGCGCACAGCTTCGGCGAACTGACCATACGACCTCAAACCATTGTTGGGATGAAGTGTCTTACCTAGTGGTACACTAATGCCCTTCTTGAATGCACGGCAGATCAGTGGGCTGCACAACGTGGGCGTGTTTTCGACAATCACAGACAGGCTGCACTCACTGAAATTTTCTGTCATGAACCTTTGTTCCGATCTTGAAATAATTAAGTTCTTGTACTGCTTCTGTAGGTCACGTTCAGGTCTAAAAGTATCAAATGAAGTAATCGTATCCTTCTGAAGAAAATGCCTCAGTTGCTTGTCTTCGGGCTTCGCCGGGCGAAGTACAGGTTTTGAAGATGGCACACATGAAGCAGGCAATTTGAAGACACTTCTGTCTTTCATAACGGTCTTTTTGACAGTCGAAACACTCGGCACTTGTTATCCTTTGTTATAATTAACGTTGCAGTTCACAACACCACACTTATTTGGCATTTTGAATACACAAAATCAGCAATAAAGAACCTATGAAGAACCAACCAAACAAACAAAATCAACAAGAAACTATGTAAACAAGCTCTATCCACTTCTAAATGCAGCCAAGCGCGAAAGACGGAGTGACACAACCTTACACCTCCACTGCTCGTAGCACACTGGAATGGCCTCCGCTAGCGGAGCCAGGAATGTGGGTGTGCGCGTCCTGTATCATAGTAGTCCTTGGTATATATATATATATATATATATACATATATATATATATATATAATATATATGTATACAGATATGTATATGTATATATATGTATACAGATATATATATGTATATATATATGTATACAAATATATATATGTATACAGATATATATACATATATATATATATATACATATATATATATATATATATATATATATATATATATCATGAAGGTAAGACAGATGACTGGAAAAGGTGGTAGTGAAACGCGGGTTAGAGCGAGAACACTATATTACTGACGTTTCGACTACAAGTCACTGAAGAAGACTTGTAGTCGAAACGTCAGGAATATAGTGTTCTCGCTCTAACCCGCGTTTCTCTACCACCTTTTCTACTCATATATATATATATATATATATATATATATATATATATATATATATATCAAGGACTACTATTACACAGGACGTGCGGACCCAGATCCCTAGGTCCGCTAGCGGAGGCCATTACTTTCTTTGTAACCTAACATTTTATATTGGACAAATATATCAATACTAGAAACCTAACATTGTATATAGGACAAATATATCAACTATTGACTTATTTAATGCAGTATAAGTTAATATAAACTTTTATAGTGAAATAAGAAACTATTTTTAAGGCACTGTTATGCTTTGAAATGCCAATTTTAGCCGGACGTAATAGGTATTATTGTATGAGGTTAGTGGACACCAGGGTTGGCGATCCTTTTTATCTTTTTAGAAAATATAAAAGATCGATTTTTTTTTTATTTAAATCAGATTTATTTGATTTCAATAGATTTTTTTTTGTAGATTTTAAATATTGTGGGATTGCTATCTGATATGCGATCTGATTGCTAAAGGACATTTTTAGCATATCAATATAAGGAGTAGTGTTATATAGACTTGCCACAAGTATACAAGGAACGATATAAGCCGTATGTGAGGACAGTATGCTCAGGTTCACTCGATTCCTCCAAGAGTTTTCTCATCTCGGTGACATTTCCTGCATTGTCTGTCACAACACTTCCAATGTGACAACCAAAATCATGTTCAGCCTTCTTGATCGAATTTTGTACAAGATCCAAGTACTTATCAGCAATATCTTTTCTGGATGAAGGAATATAACCTGGCCTC
>NC_134778.1:87623889-87628889 GCF_046742065.1 Oratosquilla oratoria
CGTGTGTCTATGTGTATATGCATGTGTATATGCATATGTATTTGTATTTAGATGTGTATGTGTATACAGTATTTACATGTAAATGAAGCAAGAGAAGAGGACGAGAAAGAGAAATAGAAAGAAAAAAAAAGGAAGAAGAGAAAGAGTACGAGGAAAAGAATAGAAAAAATGTTTTTGTGTATGTGCTTATGCATGTGTATGCCCATATACAGTATATGTCTATGTGTATGTGTATATTCATGTGAATGTATGTTCATGTGCAAATGTATGTGTATGCATATGTGCATGTGTTTATACGTGTACAAGCTCATTATAATATTTCTTAGGAACTAGCACGAGGCTCTTACGCCTCTTGTCTGGTCTGCCCGCCTGTTGTATGGTGTTCACAACATATGGTAGCGTTCGAGTGGAGCGGCTTTTTTGGAGGCGTGGAAAACAAGCCTTGTTTCTTGTCTTTATTCGAGTGAATGTCTCCCGCTCTCCGAAGAGGAACGGTTCATTATATACATCAATCCGGCAAGGTTGCCGACAAGGGAAAAATATTTACAAGGTCGCTGTTTTCAGCGAGACTAGATATCGAATTTATTTAATTTACAGACAAGGGTAACAAGAAAGGATGATACATCACTTTGTATCATTTATATGTATGTGTCCAAATGTGGACTGGTGAGAATAGTAACCTTGTGGAAATTTATTGTCGAAGTGGCAATATCTTCGTTAGCTGGAACCAAGGGTTTGGTGACAGCTGTGAGCGTCCGAGGTCATGACCTCGATAATTTGGAGTCTCAGGACAATAGACTTGACCGCGACGCTTAACCCTTGGTGTACGTCAAGTCTTCACTACCATCTTACACCCGTGGTGGTGCAATGCATGTGCATGCGTATGCGCGTACTCGTCTTGTGGGTTAGAGGCGGTAGATGTAGGTAGATGTAGGTAGAAAGGAGACTGCGTCGTTCTAGAAATTCTCCAACACGCCTCATGCGGACGACTTGTACGGCCTCATGTACACATGGTCATACTCCGCCGAGGGTAGGAAGAGGAGGAGGAGGAAGAGGAGGAGGAGGAAGAGGAGGAGGAACAGGAAGAGGAAGAAGGAATTTTTTTAATAGTATCAGGTTAAGAGGGAGAAAGAGAGAGAGAGAGAGAAGACGAGGAGAAAGGAGACAGGACTGCGCTACGAATTCTTCTCGGATGTTACAGATCCAGGTAGGAGGAGGAAGGGGAGGAGGAGGAAGGAGAGGTGGCGGCCGGGAAGCGGAGGGAGGAGGGGGAAGGGGAAGAGGGGGAAGGGGAGGAGGGGGAAGGGGAGGAGGTGGAGGGGGAGAGTAGGGAGGGGGAGGAGGAGAAGGGGAGGGAGGGAAGGAGAAGGAGTGGACAGGGAAGGGAAAGGGGAGAAGAAGGAAGGGAAGGGGAGGGGAGGGGATGATGAGAAGGGCTAGGAGAGGAGGGGAGGGGGAGGGGTAGGAGGGGAAGTGGGAGAGGGGAGAGGAGGACTGCGAGGGGAGGGGAAGGGGGAGGAGGGGAGGGAGGAAGGGAGGGAGAAAGGACTGTAGAAGTGGAGGAAGAAAAGCAAGTGAAAGCAAATCAAGAGGAGGAGGAGGAGGAAGCGAAGGAGAAGAAAGTAGTAAAAAGGGAGAACAAAAGGAAGAGGACGAAGAAGAAGCGGAGGAGGAGGACGAGGAGAAAAAGGAGGAGGAAGACAAGGAGAAATAATGAAAGAAATGAAGTAAGATGTAACAGAGAGAGAAAGAGAGAGAGAGAGACAGAGAGAGAGAGAGAGAGAGAGAGAGAGAGAGAGAGAGAGAGAGAGAGAGAGAGAGAGAGAGAGAGAGAGAGAGAGAGAGAGAGAGAGAGAGAGAGAGAGAGAGAGAGAGAGAGAGAGAGAGAGAGAGAGAGAGAGAGAGAGAGAGAGAGAGAGAGAGAGAGAAAGAGAGAAAGAGAGCCATTACTTAATGGTAAAGGAATCGTGAAAAGGAACGATAATACTGAAAACACTCATAAGAGTCACACTAAAAAAAAAAGATAAAATTATCACTAAATCTTAAATAAGTAATTATGCGGACATCCGGGGCAGGTGGCGTTCACCAGTATCCGTTGGGGATCGTCCCGGCGCCATTAGGCTCACTGGGCGGCGACGCAGCCGACCGCACCACGCTCAGCATACGGTCTCGGGTCGACATAAAGTGAAATATTGAAATATAAAACTTGCCATTACTTCCACTGCGGTGAACATCAGCGCTGACCAGCTGGTGGAGGGAAGGAAGGAGGTGGGGGGAAGGAGGGGTCGGAGGGGTGGAGAGAAGGGGAAGATGGGGGGAGGGAGGGAAGAGGAAGATGGAGGGGAAGGGTGGGTTGGAGGGAAATAGAAGGTGGAGGGAAGGAGGGGTGGAGAGAAGGTGGGGAGGAGGGAAAGAGAAGATGTAGGGAAGGAGGGAGAGGAGGGAATGAGAGAGTGATGGGAAAGAGGGGAAGGAGGGAAAGAGAAAGTAGAAGGAAGGAGGGATCGAAGGAAAGAAGGCGATAGAGGGAAGGAGGGGGAGGAGGGAAGGAGAAGGTGGAAGGAAGGAGAAGGTGAGGGGAAAGATGGATAGGAGGGAAAGAGAAGGTTAAAGAAATGACGGATGGAAGGGAAGGAAGAGGTGGAGAGAAGGAGATGGAGGAGGGAAGGAGGTGGAGGGAAGGAGGGAAGGAGGAAAGGAGGAAGTGGAGGGAAGGAAGATGAGGAGGGAAAAGGGGGTCAGAGGGAGAGAGAGAGGGAAGACATTCAGAGAAAGAGGAAAAGAGGAAGAGAATAAGGAAAGAACAAAGACAGGATGTTGCAATGGAAAGAAAAAAAGAGAGAAAGACGAGAGGAAATAGATAATTACGAAGATGGAGTATCTGCAAAGGAAAAAAGATCCATTGCAAGTTTAATCTGGTAAGTTATCTCTTGACAAATCTGTTCCTTTTGGGGAGCAACCAGCGCTTCTATCTTCGGGGGGCAATATCGCACCTTAGGTAGTGCCAAGGAGAGATACCAGAAGTTAAACGTGATCATGATACTCGTATTTAGTGGAGATCATTATCCAACCATAAGAGAATGATGCGTGGCACTAGTCCGTAGGGGTACCGCTCCGGTTGTTTGTGTGGATAGGGAAGGTGGAAGCCAGCTGAAATGGGAGGGGTCAAAGGTCTCGACAAAGCGTGAGGTCGACCTCAGCAGAGGCAACAGCAAACCATAAATCGTGGCCGCCGAAATCAGTTCGCATCAAAGGGAGGCACACGAGCGGGAGGAGGAGGAGGAGGAGGAGGAGGAGGGGGAAGAGGGTGAGAAGGAGAAAGAGGAGAAAGAGGAGAAGTAGGTGAGGAAGAAGTGGGAGAAGAAGGAGGATGATGATGATGATGAGATAGATGAGGTGAGAGAGTGGATGGAGGTGGGAAGGAAGAATGGGATGAGAGAGGAGTAAGAGGAAGAGGATGAAGAGGAGGAGAAGGAGTAGGAGGATGGAAAAGATGGAGGAGGACAAGGTGAGAGAGTGGATAGAGAAGGAGGCGGAGAGGAAGAATAATATAAAAAAGTATAAAAAAGAGGAAAAGGAGGATGGAAAAGGAGGAGAAGGAGGAGGAGGAGGAGGAGATGGAGGAAGACGAGGTGATAGAGTCAATGGGGGTGGAAGTGGGGAGGAAGAACAGGATGAGAAATGATAGGAGAATGAGGAACAGGATAGGAAGAAGATGGGAGAGAGAAGAAGAAGGAGGAGGAGAAGATGGAGGAGGAGGAAGAAATGGAAAACGAAGTAATAGAGTACATAGTGGAGGAGGTGGGTGGGAAGAACAGAATGAGAAAATATAGAAAAAAGAGGAACAGAATAGGAAGGAGGGGAGAAGAAAGAAGAGGAGGGGGAGGAGGAGGAGGAGGAGGAGGAGGAGAAGGTGGAAAAGATGGAGGACAACGAGGTAAGAGTGAATGGAGGAGGAGGTAGTGAGAAAGAATATGAGGACAAATAATAGGAGGAAAAGGAAGTGCATAGGAAGAGGGAAGAGGAGAAGAACGAGGAAAGGGAGGAAGAGTAAATGAGGAAGATGAGAAGAAAGAGAAGTAGGGGGATGTAGATGAAGGAGTAAAAGGAAGAGGAGGAAGAAGAAAAATAAGTGGAAGAGTACATAAAAGAACAAACAAGAGGAAGAGAAGTAGGAAGAGAAGTAGGAAGAGGAGAAGGAGGAGGACGAGAAGGAGGAGAAGAGAGAAGAGTATGAGGAAGGGGAAGAGAAGAAGGAAGATGAAGAGGAAGGGAAAGAGGGGCAGGATGAGAAAAAAGCAGAAAAAGACAAGGACACAGCGAAAGGGACACAGAGAAAGGAAGAGAAGTGGATGGGAAAGAGGAATAGAAAGGAAAAAGAGACGAAGAGGAGAAAGAGGACGATGAAGATAAATAGTAAAAAATGGAAGAGGAGAAAGAGTTAGAGGTGTTAGAGGTGGAATAGAAGGAGGACGTGGAAGAGAGCATTGGAGAGGATGGAAGGGGCAGACTGGAAGCTAACAATGGCGACGTGGGAGAAGGAGGAGGAGGAGAAGAAGAAGAAGAAGAAGAGGAAGAAGAAGAAGAAGAAGAAGAAGTAGAAGAAGAAGAAGATGAAGAAGAAGAGGAAGAGGAAGAAGAGGAAGAAGAGGTAGAAGAAGAAGAAGAAGAAGAAGAAGAAGAAGAAGAAGAAGATGATGAAGAAGAAGATGAAGAAGAAGAAGAAGAAAAAGAAGAAGAAAAAGAAGAAGAAGAAAAAGAAGAAGAAAAAGAAGAAAGAATAAAGATGAAAAGAAGACCAAGAAGAAGAAAAAGAAGAAAATTGAAGAAGAAGAAGAAGAAGAAGAAAGTAGAAGGAAGAATATGAAGAAAGGAATATGAGAAGAAGAAGAAGAAGAAGAGAAGGAAAGAAGAGAAGAAGAAGAGGAAGAAGAAGAGAAGAAGAAGAAGTAAAAGAAGAAGCAGAAGAAGAAGAAGGAGAAGAAGAAGAAGAAAAAGGA
>NC_134778.1:87659633-87662133 GCF_046742065.1 Oratosquilla oratoria
GCCTTCATCAGATAAGGTCTTTCCTGACCTGTCTGGGGGTATTAGCTGTATGTTCTTATGCGGTGTAAACTGTGCAGTAGCATGCAGTCGATACTCTAGGGACTATATAGGGCGCCCCTACGGACCACAGCTTCGTATAATTTTGTCTATGGTAAAAAAACTCTAATCATAGAGAAATTATGCTACATAAATAGCTGTCCCTCCGTTATGCTGTCACACTCCCTGTTAATACTGTCATGTACCACTTCTTTGAATATGTATTTCCATGTTCGCCTTCTCCTGTGATAGGGGGGAAAGAATATTGCCGCAGAGTTTTCCCGCTCTGGTCGTAAGGGTGGCTAAAACGGAATGAAGTGTGGGACTAGGCATCCTACTCTCTATAGCCTCAAAGGGGACATTCCTGTGAGAAATCAAGACAAAAAAGGGTCTGGGAGGTGTTTTCCAAATAAAGCCCTAAGGTTTGGGTTTTTAAATGTGCGTGGGTGTGGTACAGATGACAATAAAAGGGAAGAGATAGGCAGAATGTTTGCGAGAAGGAAGATTGATGTGTTGGCATTAACTGAGACTAAACTGAAAGGGAGGGGTGGTTTTGAATTTGGGAGTGTAGTGGGAAGGGTGTTGGGAGTGAGTAGAGGAAGGGGTGGCTCTGCTAGTAAGTGAGTGAAGTGGAAGGAGGTTTCTTCAAGGTTAATGCGAATGAAGGTGAAACTGAGAAGGGAAATGTGGGCCTTTGTAAGCGCATATGGACCTGTTTAGTGTGATGGGTGTAGAAGAAAGGGAGGCATTTTGGACAGATTTAAATGAATACGTAGATTTTTGTGAGGAATGTCAATGTAGTGGTCTTGGGAGATCTCAGTGCACGAGCAGGGGATGAATCAATAGATGGAGTTGTTGGGAAGTGTAAAGTGCCTAGTAAGAAGCATAATGGAGAGTCAATGGTGGAGATGTGTTTAGAGAGTTGATAATAACCAGCACAGTCTTTAGGAAGAAAGTCAAGCATAAGTACACATGGGAGAGGGTTGTGGAAGGAAGGGTGGTTAATAAGTCATTCATGGACTATGTAGTGGTATCTAGAAAAAGTGTAAGAAGATTTTTGGATGTCAATGCTCTTAAGGGAAAGAGTGGGGGGATATCAGATAATTTTTGGTGGAAGTTGAGAGTAGAGGATAGGTAGAGAAAGAGGAAAAGGGCGGATGTTAGAGAGATGCTTAGAGCAAACTGTTTAAAAGAGAATGAAAAGGAGCAGGAATACAACGAGAAGCTAAGAGAAGTAAGGAAGGTGGTGAAAGATAGAGTGGAAGTTAGTGTGTAAGAGGAATGAGGGTGTTTCAAGGAGGAAGTGACAAGGTGTGGAAAGATGGTATGTGGAACAAGGAGGATGGAAAAAAAATAGAAGTAATTGTAGTGAGTGGTGGGATGATGAAGTGAAGGAGGTAGAAGAAGAGAAAAAAGCGAGTATTCAGACAATGGTTCCAAAGTAGTAGGAGAGAAAAATGTGAAAGAAAAAGAAGAGAAGCAAAACAAAAGATAAAAGAGGAAAAAAGGAGAGCAGGTGTAAAATGGGGAGAAGTATGACAGAATTTTTTGAAAGCAATAGAATATGTTTTGTGAGGAAATCAAAAGAGGAAGAGTAGGTGAGTCAAGTAAAGAAGAAAAGATTAAATGCTCACATGAACAGATCTTAAAGGAAGAGGAGGTAGTAAGGGGAAGATGGGCGGAGTATTTTAGAGACCTATTGAATGTGGAGGAGGATAGGGAGGGATTGGTGGTAGTAGTGGGAAGCGCTGAGAAAGTGACGGTGATAGGAAAGGAAAATGGAAGAGAAATAAGAAAAGATGAAGCGCAAGTAGCTCAGAAAATAATGAGAACAGGTAAGGTATCTGGGCTTGATGGGTGTACAGCAACAGTGGACTGGTTAGTGAGGTTGTTTAATGTGTGTCTAAGGGAGGGTAGATTACCTGAGGACTGGAGCAGTGCCTGTACAGTTCCAGTTTACAAGGGAAAAAGTGGAAAATTGTGAGTATTATAGTTTCAGAGGAATAAGTTTATTTAGTGTAGTTAGGAAGGTTATAGAAGGATTTTAATTGAGAGGATTAGGTGCGGTACAAGAGGAGTAATTGTTGAGGAACAGTATGGATTTAGGAAAGGTAGGGGTTACGTGGATCAGAGTTTTGTAGTAAGGCAGATATATGAGAAATATTGAGGAAAAAGTAAAGATATTTTTTTTTGTCTTTATGAATTTGGAAAAGGCTTAAGGCAAGGTAGATAGGAAAGTAATGTGGTAGGTTTTGCAGATATGTGGGATTGAGGGAAAGCTGTTAAGGGTAGTCAAGAGTTTTTACGAGAGTAAACGGAGAGAGCGAGTGGTTTGAGGTAAAGGTGGGAATGCGTCAGGGATATGTCATGTCGCCATGGCTGTTCAATGTGTACGTGATGTGCGTGAGGTAAATGCGAGGGTGATGGACCAGAGACTGGAGATGGTCAGAGAAGATGGGGAGAA
>NC_134778.1:87677133-87682133 GCF_046742065.1 Oratosquilla oratoria
GGAAAGGGGAGAGGGGGGGAAAGCGCCTGAAGGGGAAAGAAATCTGATCAAAGGCTGCTTGCGTGTAGCCAGCATGACTGAACGGACGATTTGTCCCAGACATAATCACTCACTTGCACAAACCTTTGCTCATCCCTTCAGCACGATGGTGCACTTTACTGTCTTTCTCCTGGCTAATTACAGTATATTTTTATGCATCTGGGAGGGTAGTGAAGGTGAGGGTCTCGATCGTAAGAGCTCCAACCCAGTATGGGGGTCCGACCCCTTTGTCTGTGGCAGGAAGTAAATGGCTATTGTCCTCAACACGCGTATGGGACATTGACTACGCAATTATCGTACAATCAGTATTATAGGGATTTTAGTGACCTCCTCCTTCTACCTCTAATCCTACTTCTCCTATTCCTACTTTTACTCCTATTCCTCCTCCTCCAACTCCTAATCTATCTCCTACTCCTACTACTCCCCCTCTAAATCCTAATCTTTCTCCTTTTCCTACTCCCACTAAGACTACTACTACTACTACTACTACTACTACTACTCTTTCTCTTCCTCCTACTGCTCCTATTCCTACTCTTCCTCCTACTACTATTCCTGTCCTTCCTCCTCCTAAAAATATAATAATGCTGATAATTTTCAATTTCTCTTCTACTATCACTCTGTTCTGACAATACCTCCCTTAAGCCTATTCTTTACCAGTTCTGTGACTCGACCTTACCGGTGCGATAGAAGCGTTGGTTATTGCTGGCAAAAATACTCGTTGTTTGCATTTCTCCTTCGGACACCCCAAGAGGTTCTTGACTACAGTCCTGTGTGATGGGATGACTGGTGATGTAAGTGTTCAGTTTCTTTCCCTTGAGGGCTTTGGCAAAACAAACACAATTGGAGAACAAAGCCTTTGTTGAAGGTACAGTTTTCTACTTGTTAGAGTTTTGTCAAGTGCAAAGACGCAGAATACAAAGTCTCAAGTATATAAAAGTCTGAAGGGACGGGAGTGTTGTAAAATGATTGAAGAGAATATTCATTCCTTTAGACGTCTAGTTAACACGCGCGCAGGCACGGATTTGGTGCAGGATGGAACGTCCAACGTATTCAGAGAACTCCCGAGGGACCCCCTATTGTGTTTTGACCTCACAGTGGCCATAGGAACCAAGCGCATCTGACCTCACAGCGGACATTTAGGACGAGCGGCCGGACACCTGGTCGCACATTGCCAACATTATCAAACTGCAAAATCAATATACGGCATATATATATATATATATATATATATATATATATATATATATATATATGTATATATATATATGTATGTATGTGTGTGTGTGATTGTGTGTGACTGTGTTCGTGTGTGTGTGTGTGTGTGTGTGAATGTGTATGTATATGTGTGTGTGATTGTGTGTGATTGTGTGTGTGTGTGTGTGTGTGTGTGTGTGTGTGTGTGTGTGTGTGTGTGTGTGTGTGTGTGTGTGTGTGTGTGTGTGTGTGTGTGCGTGTGTGTATATATATACATAATGTGTTCCCTTTTGTAAATAATTGATCCATGCATTGTAACCTTGTCACCTACCACGCACGTGATCCACATGCATGCGACATGGTACTCCCCCACCCCTTTTTGCTGATTTCGCTCTCCCAGACCTCAGCAAACTAACGCAGCAGTAATTCAGACAAACAGGATATCGCCACACGAAGATGCCTAATGTCACCAGATAAACCCATTAAAACCCCTTTATTATACCTGCCCCTATTATGTTACCCATAAGCTAACATATATATACCATATATTCGACTAATCCCCATGTGTAGAAACTAACACAGTGTCTTAAGAATAACGAAACTAACACCATTACATACGACAACCCACTAACCCCCTTTATATGCGAACGTTTTGTAACCAAGGAAAGCAGAGAGCTGGGCAGGTCAAGAGCCTGCCAGCCAGAACCTGGCTAGGTCAAATGCCTACCAGACACAGGTGTGCCAAAGGGCCTATTTATTATCTGTAATTAATACTCAAATTGTTATAAATAAATAGAAGAAACTCCGGTTTTGGAGTTTATCTCGCCCGCATTAAGTCCCCCTTTATGCAGCTACCCAAGACAAAATGCTACAGCATAAATACTGAATGCCCATACTCAGTTCATCTATTGTACTTTATAGCAATAAGAGTAGGATGTAAATAATAGAGAATAAATTGTACATAGCCACCAAGTGCTGAAAATATAACCATTAGCAGCTGACAGAGTTTTCCTTGGGGTTGTTCCGAGAATGTAGCGCAGCCTAGACGAGGAGAGTAAAGAAGTCACATATATATATATTTCTCTCTCTTATTTTTCTGACTTTTTTGTGTGTGTGCATGATTATATATATATATATATATATATATATATATATATATATATATATATATATATATATATATATATATATATATATATATATATATATATAAACTCACCAGCCCAATACATTGTACTGACTCCTCCTGTTGACAGCAGTGTATCTTACTACCAATTCGTCCCGAGCCAAACTCTTCCTAACGAATCGTCCTAACATCCTCATTCATAAGAGCTCAACAAACACGAACAAAATTACTCAGTCACAGACATGGAAGCTTTAGCTGTTATATACGCACACAAACATTTAAAATAGATCATCCTTGGTAACGGCATACACGGACCATCGACCAATCTTACACCTCTTCAAAGGAAAGAATCTTTCAAGAAAACTTGCTCGCTGGTTCCTCATCATACAAGAGTTCATGCCCACCTTTAATTTTGTTCAAGGTAAAGCTAACCAAGTAACAGACACTCTTAGTCGCCATATCGCGACCGTCACTCAAAATCCAGTTTCAGTAACTTACACAAGCGCGTATAGCTGCAGCCCAGAGATGAGACCCTTTTTAGAAACGTGTTACTTACTTCCTTGAATCTGCAGACACAACTGACATAGAAAATTTACCACCCAATCTTGACAATTACACGTTAGTTGATGACACACTATCACAAAACAACACTAAAGAACAAACATTAACCCAACCAGTCTATGTTTCAGCTCGTAGTCCCTACGGACCTCATTCCTGAAGTTCTGAAACTTCTACACGATTTTCCCATTGCCGCACACCCTGGCAAAGAGAAATACGTTACACAAACCAGATTGCACTACTCCTGGTTAACTATGAGGAAGGATATACACTCCCACATTGATTCTTGTTACTTATGTGTAACTCACAAAGGTCATATCAGCAGTCATGTTCTAATCTTAACTTACCTTACCCCTTGTAAACCATTCGACAAAGTCGCTGTTGATCTCCTTAAGCTACCACTTACACACAGTAGAAACCAGTACCTCTTTGTCTGCCCTTTCACTACACCCAAAAACTTTGAATTCTGACAACGGGACTGAGTTCAATTATGAGATTCTTTCAAACGTCTGTAATTACTTTCAAATCACAAAATGCAACTCTTCTGGTTATCACCCTAGTTCAAACGGCTTAGTTGAACGTCAGACTAGAAAGATTCTCAAAGTTCCTCGACAACTTGGTTCTGATCTTCATCCTTCTTGGGATGAACATATCCTCATGGTTCAAGCTTGCATAAATAGTTCCATTAACAGGTCAATATCGGAATCATTCCATTTTGTTCTCTTTGGTTCGAACAAAAGGCTCCCGCATAACCTTGTTTCAGAATTACCTTCCATTTACAATATCAATTATCATCATCTGACTAAGGATGAAATGGTCCGCCCGCATAACAAATCAACCAGAGATTGTACCTTTGAACCTAGAGACATTGTTCACATCCTCAACCACACCCCCACCTTGAATCTCTCCCCTAAATTCTCTGGACCCTATCACTGGACATGAGTCAAATAATAAAGTCAAAGCACTCAGGTTTCACTATCTTACAGAGACCGTATTGCACAAAGATCATATCAAAAGAGTTCCCCGTGGCCTCGCCACAGAGACTGGTCCTTCACAAATTCATATTATCCCTACAATAGAGGACCATCACCAATCCTCTCCACCGCAACCTCCTAGTCCCCTCCCCCGACAGCTTCATAAGGGTACAGTTTGCCTAGGTGAACGGAAATAATACCTAGTTCCACATGTTCATACAATTAAATAAATTCTATTTTAATCATGAGTATTTCCCGATACTACCATTGTTCCAACACTATGTGTATTTATCCTCATGTCAAAAATTCTGTAAAATTCTTGTATTACTTTTTATCTTCCTTGAGCATTAACCTCATTGCGGTCTGTGAGTGGTAATTGAGCCGAGCATCTGTTACAAAATGATTGAAGGGAATATTCAGTCCTTCAGATGCCATACACACGCACGCACGCTTTTGGTGCAGGATGGAACGTCTGACGTCTTCAGAGAACTCCCAAGGGACCACCTATTGTGTTTTAACCTCACAACGGCCGGACACCTGGTCGCACATTGCCAACATTGCCAAACTGCAAAATCAGCATACGTCAACTATTTTTTTATGCGTTCCCTTTTATAAATGATTGGTCCTTGCACAAATACTGAGTGCCCCTACTCAGTCTATGCATTGTATTTTGTAGCAACAAGAGTAAGATGGAAATAGTGGAGAATAAATTGTATACAGCTAACTATCATAGTAACAATCACCATGTGCTGGGGTTGTTTCGAGAATGTAGCGCAGTCTAGACAAGGGGAGTAAAGACCAGAAACCACAACTTTGTTTGTCTCAACGCCTCCAAACTCAATGTAAATCACAAATAATAAACCTACAGGAGGAAAGTTCGCGTCAGGTCACATGGCCGGGGAAGCTTACAAATGGCTTTCCAGAGTCATTTTCACCACGGGTAAATAGAATAATTACTTGGTATACAGAGATGAACGTGTCTTTATTCTGTTATATTGTATGTGTATGAGAAATAGCAGAAGAAGGAGGAGCAGGAATACTGTTATTTTTCTTTCTTGGGGAAATAGTATCATTTGGTATTAACGAAAATGTAGACAAAAAGAAAAGAC
>NC_134778.1:87687133-87689633 GCF_046742065.1 Oratosquilla oratoria
GGTTTCTGGACCAAGCCCTCAGTAAGGCTAGGGGCAACCATTTTAAAACTTCCGTCCCCTCAAGTTTTCACCGCTCCTTTAAGGACATTTGAAAATTTCCATTCAATAATACCATCAGTTCTTCTACTAAGTTGTTTCCTCATGAACGTCTCACTATCCTAACACCGTGCGTAAGCAAATTGTGAACGTTCAACAAAAAAACGAAGGAAGTTGAGTCACCTGGTGTTTATTGTTTGCCCTGCAAAGATTGTGATTTGGTTTACTTGGATCAAACCGGGAGAGACTTGAACACTAGATTGGCAGAACATAAAAGGTCAATTAGGTATGGGCAAGAAAATTCGGCTGTATTTCTTCATGTCAAAAATAAGAATCATTCTTTCGATTGGGGTAAGGCCAGATTAGTGTTCAAGTCCCACTGCGGTTTCAGGAGGAAAATAGTCGAATCAGCATTAATTGAGGAATGCCCTAATATTAATATTTCTAAAGGGCAGTGGACACCTGACATAATTTCACGCGCGGCAGTTAACAAGCTGGTACGGACTTTACAACCCCCCCTCTCCTCACCCCCTCCTTCCTCCGCCACCCCAGTTTGCCCCGCGCCTGAGTGAGGTCATCTGTCCACATCTCTTCTTCTCTGTAGCTTATAAGTCCCCTTTGTACTCTACCCTATGTACTTTCCTGAAGAGGGCTACAGTTGATAGCCGAAATATAGGATTCTTCTTTATTCGAAGTTTATTTTCTCTGAGTGTGGGTTCCTGTGTGTCATATATAGATATATATATATATATATATATATATATATATATATATATATATACATGTGTATATACATATGCATATATATATATACATATATATATATATATATATATATTATATATATATATATATATATATAGTTGTACTTAGTTGTACAATTGGTAACAGGTGAATCATACATTCTATTTTGTCCTCAAACAGTTAAATTCCTTTCTCGCTCAAAGAAAAATAAAACTTTTAATGAAACAGACACGTGCTACTACATTTCTGTTTAGAAATATGTATATATATATATATATATAATATATATATATATATATATATATATATATACATAACACTGAATGGGTCCCAGTGATTAGAGATACATTTTAACAACCACAATGCAATTTAATTCTAAGCCATCAACATCGGAAGATCCAATGGAGGCCGACATGCAGAAATTGAAATGCGGTACTGCCAAGAACTCGAACCCGGCTATGGCATGACAGGTGCTGTATTGATTCACCAACTACGCTATCTCTTGATAGCATAGTCGGTAAGTCACTACAGCAATTGTCATGTGATAGCCAAGTTCGAGTGGTTGGCAGTACCGCATTTCAATTTTTACATGGCGGCCTCCATTAGGTCTCCCGATGTCGATGGCTTAGAATTAAAGTGCATTGTGGTTGTTAGTATATATATATATATATATATATATATATATATATATATATATATGTATATATATACAGTATATACATATACTGTATAAATAAATACACACACATATATATATATATATATATATATACATATATATATATATATATGCATATATGTATATATATATTTATACACACATATATATATATATATATATATATATATATATATGCATATATGTATATATATATACATATGTATATGCATATATATATATATATACATATATATATATATATATATATATATTATCAACTAATTATTGTTTAGCTTCTTCAATACGAGTCATATTCTCGCGTGTAGCCTTAGATGCCTGGTGTACGATGTTTCGGTGATGCATCATAATAATTGCGTTATAAAATATAAACTCGGAGTTTTATTATTTGTTCTCTTTCACTCTGAATATATTAATAACTACAGAAAAAGGGATCACGAGCCAATTCACAGAATTCGGGTTTTTTTCAGCTGCAACTACAAAATAAACATAATCAAGACGCCGACTCGCGCATCTTGACGCCTATGTTGGCTATTTGGTTATATGATGTGATAACAAATTGATTATCTGATGTTATTTTCTTTGTTTGGAGAAGGATTACAAAGGAGAAGCGTGCCGATAGAAGATTTTTGGGTCCAGAACTAGGTCGGAAAAAAAAAAAAAAAAAAAAAAAAAAAAAAAAGGTAAATGAAATATAATATCAATAATAATAAATGAAATAAGTAGGTATACAAACAGGTAAACAGTAAATAACAATAAATTGACACATGAATAACAATGAATTATAATCAAAGAAATAGTAATAAAGAAACGGACAAATAATAACAAACAAATAGATAAATAATATAAAATAAATGGCAGGCATTACAGCATTTTGCTTAGGTGTTTATCTAAACTAATCTTAAAGCTTCGAACTTAACTACATTGCACCCCCTCTGCAAGAAGTTTTTTTCATTCATTAAATATGCGGTTGGCGAAGTTGTTTCTACCCATTTCCAAATTTAATCTATTTCCTGACAGTTTGAGGCCCTTATTTCTTGT
>NC_134778.1:87699633-87702133 GCF_046742065.1 Oratosquilla oratoria
TGTGGCAGCAAATTGGGAATAAATATTAAGAGAGGAAAACTGGAGGAAGTGGATAACTTTACATACTTGGATTTAAATGTGGCGGGAAAGGGAGGAGAGGAGGTGGAGGTAGAATGTATATTGAGAGAAACAAGTAAATACTTCGGGGGATTAAAAAGTGTAATGAGAAATGAACATTTGGGAATAGATGCTAGAAGGAGATTGTATGAAGGCGTGATTGTGCCGACAGCACTGTATGGGGCAGAAACATGGAACATAAGAGAGGAAAAGAGGAGATGAGGTGCCTGAAAAGTATGATAGGGGTCACTAGGCTAGATAGAGGGAGAAATGAGGAGGTGAGGCGGATAACGGAGGTAGAAAGTGAGTTGGGAGATAAGGCTGATGAAAGAGTATTGGGATGGTTTGGACACATGGAAAGGATGAGTAAAGTAAGATTAATAAAAGAGGTGTGGAAGGCAGATGTGGAAGGAGTGAGCATGAGATGGTGACCAAGGGTGAGATGGATGGATGGGGTAAAATGGACATTGGTAAAGAGAAGAATGTCTGTTGAGAAAGGAAGGGAGAAGACAGAAGATAGGGGTGGCTGGAGAATGTTTGTGTATAGATGATGCTGTGATGCATGGAAGGGAGTGGATGGGGAATGGAGGAGATGAGGGAGTATGTGTGAATGATATTTTGACGCAGCCCGAAGGGATTTCTCCTCGTCTTCTCATTTTCTGCATGAAGGGACGGAGAGGAGGGGTCGCCTATTAAATGAAGCGGATCTTGCTGTGGATGCGGTGTGTCTTGCTACACTGCTTCTGACCCAGGGCAATGGGCGAGACGCAAGGATGACCCGTTATTCAGGATGCACCAAGAAAAGAGGGAGGGAGGGGGGTGAATGGGAGCGAAGTATGTGGGGATGGAATGGGTGAAAGTGGATTTTATGCCTTTGTGTTTTGGCTACCTCCAACGTAAGAGGGAAAGCAGTCATTATTAATACAACTGTATTCGTGGACAATCTATCACTAGGTGATGTTTGGGGTTGCTTTTTCCGGTCACAAGTAACCTTTCTGCTTTAGCACTGCCTTTTGGTGCACTGAGTTCGTCTTCAAATCGATTCACAACTGCGTCATTTTCTAATTTGTTATCAATCTCATCATTGTATTGAATAATTGTAATTAGGCTCAAGGCTATATCAACACTTTCTGAATAGTTTTTGTTTTCTTCATCCTTAATACATGGGCGCTTCAAAGATGGAGTGACAAGGTATTTGTTGATAGCATCACTATATTTTTCATTTTCAGATACCTTAGCCTAGGGCCAGTGCTCCTTTCTGGTTGCCACTTAAATATTTACGGCCTTTGTATCGATATATATATATATATATGTATATATATATATATATATATATATATATATATATATATATATATATATATATATATATATATATATATGTGTGTGTGTGTGTGTGTGTGTGTGTGTGTGTGTGTGTGTGTGTGTGTGTATGTATATATTGTTTTAGAAAATACAATGACAATAATCTGGAAAAATGCATTAACAAGAAGAAAGGAAGAAGAAAGGGAAAAAAGGAAGCAAGTTTGAAGGATGAAATAAATAAAGAAGTTCAATAATAAAAAAAAAAATTATATGAACTATTGGCCCAAAATTTCAGTTTTGAGAAATCGCCTTGTAAAGATTTTGTATGTAGCTCAGGTATGCGTTAGAGGACGCATCGCTACGCCAGTCGACCAAATATTTATTTATTTATTGATTTATTTTTTTTTTTATTGCAGGTACAATTGAACATGATTTCCTTCTAAGAGTAGGCTTTTTTTGTTGTCGGACAGTTTTGTCGGTAGGGAGTAGGCGACCGACGAAAAATTACCCGACATTCCAATACGATTTCGTGGGAAACTCGACATTCTTTACGGTGACTTTTGTGGGGCAACCCGACACGACATGTTCTTGACTACGGCCCTAAATATCACACCGAATTTATAAGTATCCATAGAACACGAAAAATAACCAATATATTCAAAAACAGCTGTTCCACCCACAAGCCATTTTTGATGGATTATTTACATTCATGACAACTGATCGTAGTCTAGGAATATTTCCATTTCAATGGCTAATTTTTTTTTATGCAGTCTTTCTCTATATGAGTTCTCAAACATTCTCTAACAATATCATATTATAATGCACTATATATACATATATATATATATATATGTATATATATAAATATATATATATATATATATATATATATATATACATATATATACATATACACTCATGGAACACGATAAATAATTGGTATATTTTGAACCAGCTGGTTACTTGCCTACTATATATTACTGATATATATCATCTATGTGCTTATGGCTAATTAGCCCACTCCTTCTGTTTCTTTTTTATACATTAATGTTTTGTAAAACTATGTTGTCCCAGCACAGTATATCCTAAAATAAGTAAAAAATACGTACAATTCAAAGAGCAATGATACTAACAATGC
>NC_134778.1:87712133-87722133 GCF_046742065.1 Oratosquilla oratoria
ACAACACAACACAGCACAACACGACACGACACGACACGACACGACACGACACGACACGACACGACACGACACGACACGACACAACACAACACAACACAACACAACACAACACAACACAACACAACACAACACAACACAACACAACACAACAACACAACACAACACAACACAACACAACACAACACAACACAACACAACACAACACAACACAACACAACACAACACAACACAACACAACACAACACAACACAACACAACACAACAAAAACAACAAAACACAACACAACACAACACAACACAACAAAACACAACACAACACAACACAACACAACACAACACAACACAACACAACACAACACAACACAACACAACACAACACAACACAACACAACACAACACAACACAACACAACACAACACAACACAACACAACACAACACAACACAACACAACACAACTTAGTCGAACGTTTCTTTCAGATGAGGTCTTTAGAAATGCCCGTGCACCATTGGTGGCTCTCGTGGAGCCACAGATTCAGATTCTGAGATATTTGAAAAATAAAATTTTGCTATCACTTTATACTTTATCTTTGTTATTATGTTTTTATATGTGGTCTTTATATTCATTTATATTTTCTCTTTTTTTTATTCATTCAGTTTCCTTTTGTTTCCTCTGTTTCTGTTTTTCTTTTCAGCTTGTAAATGTGTATTATCGTTTAGTTTTCTTTCATTTATGTCTGTGGCTCTCATTTTATTCGTTTTCTTTGGATTTTCCGTTCGTACTTACCTCCATTTCTTCCTGGTCACCGTTTTATTCATTTTTTTCTTCTTCTTCTTTGTTGTCCCCAACGTTTTCCTCTCTATGATTTCTTCAGTCGACTCCAGAATTCAGATTTTTTTTTCTTTTCCTTTTTTAACTTCGTTTCCTTTGCTCCTTTCTTATATATTTTTTGGCTCTGTTATCTTGCATTTCTCTAACTACCGCCTCTACTTAATTATCTATTTGTTTATTTATTTATCTTTCATTGATCGAATAATTGATTGGTTGGTTGGTTGATTCATTCGTTTATGAATTTTTTATTTGCTCCTTTATTCATTCTTTTATCTGTTCATTTATTTATTTGTTTATTTATCCTTATGTATTTATTTATATATATATTCTCCTATTTTACTATTCATTTATTATTCATTTATTTACTTATTTATTTATTTATTTATTTACTTATTTGTTTATTTATTCATTTATTTATTGATTTATCTATTTATTTATTTATTTATTTACTTATTTATTTATTTATTTATTTATTTATTTATTTATTTATCTGTTTATCTGTTTATCAATTTATATATTTGCCTATTTATGTATTTATCTATTCATTTATTAGTTTGTATATTTATTTGTGCTTTAGTGTTTAGATTTACACCAGAGAAAGAGACTAACTCACTAGCTCCCCAATTCCCTCTCTCCCAGATAGAAATATAGGAAAAAAAAAAAAAAAATGGGGAGCAAAAAATCCCCGTACTCGACTTTGGAACGACAGTTTTTGACAAATGTTACGACACTATTTCCCGAGCGCGAAGCAGTTCCCAAGATGGCCCCCGCGCCTTCGATGGTCGTCGCTCTGAGTCCGGTGTCAACAACGTCCAGATTTTTCCACCTACTTGGACTCCAAACAACTCTTGAACTACAACATTTCTTATTCGTAATTTAGCAGAGATTTTCACTTTCCTTTTAATAATACTAAACCTTTGGTCTAAAATTCTTAGATTTTGTTCATTGTATTTTTTTTATTAACACGTCAATTCGTGGGTATAGAATTGTTGAATATTGCTCAATGTCTTGGTAAATTTATTGTAGGAAATAAAACGGGATCTCAAAAGTTCGACGACAATCTTGCAACATATTCATCTGCATAAGATTGACAGTAAAGAACAAAGGTGTTAAACTCATGGCCCTTGGACCAAATGTGGCCCGTGGATCAAATGTGCCCCGCATACCAAATGTAGCCCACAGACCAAATGTGGCCAGCGGACCAAATGCGCTCCGTGGACCAAATGTGGCGCTAGGACCAAATACGTCCAATGTACGTATTGTGGCCCTAGCAATAAATATGGCCAGCGGGCCAAATGTGACTCGCGGACCATATGTGACCTCGGACCAAATGTGGCCCGTGGACCAAATATGGACTGCGGACCAAATGTGGCTCGTGAAGTGACGAGACATATTCGAACGACATAATTGCATTAATTCATTAATTCATTCATTCGTGTATTAATATATTCTAATTTTCATCTTATTTTTACTATTAGTGATTAAATTTTTTCATCTATTTATCTATTTCCATATTTATTAATTAGTTTATCTATAAGTTTATTGCTTTGTTTATTTATCAATAAATTAATCAATTAATTAACCATTTTATCTATTCTTAGCTTTTTACACCACAGCGTGTGTTTACAGAATTCCTCTGGCCGTTCACTGCCTCTCATCTATTCTGCCACTCGATTGAGTGCAAAAGTTACCTAAACCCATCTAAACAAAGTAGAAGGTACATTTCTCTTTGCATTTCTGTTTCTCTCTCTCTCTCTCTCTCTCTCTCTCTCTCTCTCTCTCTCTCTCTCTCTCTCTCTCTCTCTCTCTCTCTCTCTCTCTCTCTTTCTCTCCATCCTTTTTCGTCTTTTTACGTTTTCATCCCTTAATCTCCCTGTCTTCAAATCACTTTGTCAATTCTTACTATTTTCCTTGCCTTCTTGCCTTCCCTCACATTCCTCTGCCCCCTCTCCTCCCCCTCCTCCTCAACCTCTTCCTCTTCCTCCTTCTCCTCCTCATCCTCATCCTCATCCTCATCCTCATCCTCTTCCTCATCCTCATCCTCTTCCTCCTCCTCTTCTTCCTCCTCCTCCTTCTCCTCCTCTTCCTCCTCCTCTTCCTCCTCCTCTTCCTCCTCCTCTTCCTTATCCTCTTCCTCATTCTCTTCCTCATCCTCTTCTTCCTCCTCTTCCTCCTCCTCTTCCTCCTCCTCCTCCTCTTCCTCCTCCTCTTCCTCATCCTCTTCCTCATCCTCTTCCTCCTCCTCTTCCTCCTCCTCTTCCTCATCCTCTTCCTCATCCTCTTCCTCATCCTCTTCCTCTTCCTCATCCTCTTCCTCATCCTCTTCCTCATCCTCTTCCTCATTCTCTTCCTCATCCTCTTCCTCATCCTCTTCCTCATCCTCTTCCCCATCTTCTTCCTCATCCTCTTCCTTATCCTCTTCCTCATCCTCTTCCTCATCCTCTTCCTCATCCTCTTCCTCCTCCTCTTCCTCCTCCTCTTCCTCCTCCTCTTCCTCATCCTCTTCCTCATCCTCTTCCTCATCCTCTTCCTCATCCTCTTCCTCATCCTCTTCCTCATCCTCTTCCTCATCCTCTTCCTCATCCTCTTCCTCATCCTCTTCCTCATCCTCTTCCTCATCCTCTTCCTCATCCTCCTTTTCCAGCTCCTCTTCCTCCTCCTCCTCCATCTTGTCCAAACTCTTCCTCCTCCTCCTTCTCCTTTTCCCCCTCCTTCTCTCCCTTCTCCTCCTTCCCCTCCTCCTCCTTATCCGCCTCCTCCTTTTACTCCTCCCCTTCCTCCTCCTCTTCCATCTCTACCTCCTCCTCCTCCATATCTTCCAACTTCTTCCTCCTCCTCCTCCTTCCCTCCTCCTCCTCCCCTTCCTCTTCCTCCTCCTCCTCCTTTTCCTCCTCCCCCTCCTCCTCCTCCTCCTCCTCCTCCTCCTCCTCCTTTTCCTCCTGATCCACCTTTTCTTCCTCCTCCTTCTGGTAGAAAAGAGGGTAGAATGAGGAGTAGAAGACAGGTTGTTGCATTTCATATGTAGGCTGTTTGTAAATAACAGCCTGAGTCTGCTTTTCCGCTTTGTGTAGGTAATAAAACCTTGTTTATAAATAACCGTCCAAGCGAGCTGTCTGAGCCCACTTTGCGTAAGTAATGAAATAGCTGGGCTAGGAAGCTCAAATATATATTTACTTATTGCTGACATCATATTTATTTGTAACCTAAATGAGAATTATGCAGAGACTCGAGATTATTCAAATTAAACAATATTACCGTAAAGCCTTGAAGCAAAGAATCTGGTTGGTGAAAGGGTGGAGGGGGAGAAAATTCAATTGGTTTATGAGCGTAAAATCACGTCCTTTGGGGAGGATCTTAAATATAAAGTTAAAAAAGATCATTAGACTAAGGAAATCACTACGTCACTGCAAAACTCACGTAGGATCTTGTATACGTGCTCTCGGAGGATTCCTTAGAAGAACTTTGGAGAGTGCGCTGAATTCTATATCTGAACAGAAGAAAGATATTGAAAAATCTGGAGTGTGATTCTCCCAAACGGAAGATAACTGGAGGAAGTGAGTCGCCATATCAATGAGTGAGGGCTATAGTGGCGACTACATCTTCCTCCTCCTCCTCCTCAGCTTCCTCCTTTTCGTCCTCTTCTACCTTTTCTTCCTCCTCCTCCTCTTCCACCTTTTATTCTTCCTCTTTTTCAACCTCGTCCCCCTCCTCCCCTCCATTTCCTATTCCTCCTTTTCCTCCTCCTTCTCCTCGTCTTCCTCGTCCTACTACTCTTCCTCTTCTCTCCCTCCTCCTTCTTCTTCTCCTCCTTTACCTCTTTCTCTTTACCCTCCTCCTTTACCTTTTTCTCCTCCTCCTCATTTCCTCTTCCTCCCCCTGTTCCTTCACCTCCTACCCCTCCTCCTCTTTCACCTTTTTCATCTCTTCCTCTACTTTTCCACATCTTCCTTTTCCTTCTATCTTCCTCCTCCTCCTACCCCTCCTCCTCCTCCTCCTCCTCCTCCTCCTCTTCTTCCTCCTCCTCCTAGCCCCTCCTCCTCCTAGCCCCTCCTCCTCCTCCTAGCCCCTCCTCCTACCCACCCCTCTTCCTCCTCCCCCTCGAACTCCTCCTCCTCAAACTCCTCTCTCCCTCCTCCACCTCCTCCTCCTCTTCCACCTATTCCACCTCTTCCTCCTACTCTTCCACATCTTCCTTACCTTCTCCTCCTGCTCCTCCTATCCCGTCTTCCTCCACCTATTCTTGCTCCTCCTACTCCTCCTCTTTCTCCTTCTCCCCTTCCTCCACCTCCTCCTCCTCTTCCACCTATTCCACCTCTTCCTCCTACTCTTCCACATCTTCCTTACCTTCTCCTCCTGCTCCTCCTATCCCCTCTTCCTTCACCTATTCCTGCTCCTCCTACTCTTCCTCCTCTTCCTTCTTCTCCCCCTCCTCCACCCCCTCCTAGTCTTCCACCTATTCCACCTCTTCCTCCTACTCTTACACATCTTCCTTACCTTCTCCTCCTGCTCCTCCTATCCCTTCTTCCTCCACTTATTCTTCTCCTCCTACTCTTCCTCCTCTTCCTCCTTCTCGTCCTATTCCTCTTCCTCCTTCTCTTTCTCCTCTTTCTCACTTCCTGCCTCCCTCCACATCTTCTTCCTTCTTTAATTCTTTCCTCCTCCTCACTCTCACTTCCCCATTCCCTCCGTTCTTCCTTCCTTAACTTCATTCTTCTCTTCTTTCCTTCCTCTCTTCCTTCCTACCTTCCTCTATCCCATCCTGCCTCCCTCCTCCCCTTCCTTCCTTCCTTACTCTTTTCTACTCTTCTTTCCTGTCTTCCTTCCTTCTTTCCTCCATTCCTTTTACTTTCTCCATCTTTTCCTCTTTCTTATCTCACTTCTTCCTCTCTTTCTTACTTCCTTCTTTTCATCTTTCCTTCCATCCTTCCTGTCTGTCTTTCTTTCCTTCGTTTCTCTCTTCCTTCCTCCCTTTCTCCTTTACTCCTCTCTTTTCTTCTTTCCTCTCTCTCTTCATCCCTTCTTTCTTTCCTCCTTCTCTCCCTCTCACCTTTCTTTCCTTCCTTCTCATCTTCCTCCTATTCTTTCTCCTTCCTTCCATAACTAATATACTGAAATCTGGGGTCGTGAACAAATCACATAACTTTTTTTAAATGTTTCGAAACGTTTCCTCATAAAGAATTGAGACTCAAGGACGAGTTGATGCGAGATTCCATTTATTTTTTTCCTTTCAAAAAAATTCTTCAAGAAATTCGGGTGTCATCTCGACATATCGAAACACTTCTTATATTTTGTCCTTGTGAACGCCAAAAGTTTTTCTTTAATTTAGAGGTTTCGTCTCAGCCTCATACATTTTTTTTCATCAGATGCTGCATTCCATTATATTTCCTTTTCCGTGTGTCCTGACCTCTCTGAGTGGGTCTAATGTAGGGATGCTCAGCCCTTCCATTGTCAAAATTAATTAAATTAATAGACAGTTGAAGATCATGACTTGAGACGTGTTTTTTAATTTAGCTTTTTCAACTCATGACATATAGGTATTTATCACATTGTACCGTACAAGACATCGATACCTAGCACATATGCTCAAGCAAAACCAAGACAATGAAGGAAAATATACATTCTATTTATGTGCAATGATTTGTGGCCAGCTAGGCGTTGCATATTACACAATTGATTCTAGATTTCGGGTATAATATATTCACCCTATTCACCCTCCTAATGTGTAATTCTTAACCACGGGTTCAAATTTACCCTCCTCCCCCTCCGAGTATGTCCTCTGGTGGCGTCATCGGAAGCATGCTGGTTTCGCATTTGCTTATTTGTGCGTTCGAATCCCGCATTTCTCTTCGATTCCCAGCAGTGGCCGAGTGTTACCTGTCCCCCAACAGACCCTGAAGCGCATCATAGGGTAAAGGTGACGACTTCGGCCGCAGCTACTCAGTGCCTCCTAGCGTAGGTTCCTCACCTTCCTGTAAATGTCAATGTCCTTCATGATGTTTGGTCGTCCTATCATTCGATTTCTCTTGGTCAGGAATGGTGGCCAATCGACCGCATCATAGCCCAGAGGGTCTTTGCAAAAACATTATGTAAATACGATGCTTAAAAAACACTGCATTTTGTTGTCGAATAAAACAAATTAATTTTACAAATGTAATGGCATTTAATCTCAGTTATCAACATGGTGACAAGTCATATTCATATTCTATGATTCAATATTCTGGGACAATTAAAATGAGTTGGGTTGGTGTTTTTGCTTTTAATCTCAGCTATAAACAAAGCGACATATATTCATATTTTATGATTCAATATTTCGGATCGTTCGAAATAGTTTGGCGTTTTTTGCAAAATAGTCGCCGTAGGCTATCGCATATTGCATCCATTTCTTTTACTCTATCTCCACTCTTATCCATTTCTCTACTCTCACATCTTTGTTTATTAACGTTGATTTGTTTCTAATATGTTTGAAAACTTTCTTTTTAGTCTTCAAAGAAGAAGCAATTTTTCCCAATCGTTTTTTTTTAATTTCGATCAATAATAGTAACACATAACCAAGCGTCTCATGAACCTATAAGGTTAATATCATTGGCGTAATATATTGCCTTGATACTATTGTCCCACGCTACAATACAAAGATCCATCAATACTATCCATATACTGTCAATACTATGCAATATGCATCATTGTGCAATGTTATTGGCATTGTGGGAGGGGGGCCGCTTTAAGCAGGGGCCGCTCCATCTCTGGCTTAAAGAGGGGGAGGGGGGAGGGGGGAGAGGGGGAGAAGGGGTGGAAGGATATATCTGCATTGGGAAGAGGAGTGGGAGAGGATGAGAGGGGGAGAGGAGGAAGAGGGAGAGGAGGAGAGAGGAAGAGGGGAAAGGACGAGAGGGGGAAGAGGGAGAAGGGGGAAAGGGGAAAGGGAGAATGTCTGCATAAGGAGGCGGGAAGCTGTGCGTGACGGTGGAATCAGCACATTGATAACGATATTGTTATTCACTAATTCATTGTCATTTTCAAGTCTTATATAAAAGATGTGGAAGGTATTTTTTAATCCTCTAGTATCCTAATATCTTAGTATCCTAGCAACCTTAGTACCCCAGTATCCCAACATCGCAAATACCCCAGTATCTAAAGTACCCCAATATTCCTAGTACATCAGGCCTAATTACACCAGACTCCTGTGGGTATTGGATCAATTCTTAGCAAATGTTTATAGTCAGAGTTTCTAGGAATCGTTCCGCTGATATGAAACTCTTGTCACCTTTGTCTCGGACTTCAAAATCTATAGTTCCTTTCATCTCTGCAGTTACTTTTTTTTATTCTTTGTTTTATTTTATTTTATTTTTTTCTATTTCTCCCACGTTCGTATCTTTCGATTTCCTGCTCCCATTCTTGAAAACGTTCCTCCATTGGTCTTTCTTTCAACGTTCTCCGTATTGCTCTGTTTCTCTTTTCAACTAGTTTCTCTTTTTCTTTCTTTGCAATACGTCCCCCCCTGCCTACCTGCCAGCCTGCCATTCTACGGACCACCATATACAATGCACGGCAACACATGACACCACATACCACCTTATTCCACACACGTATATAATACCACATACCATCAAATAATACAAAATTCTACCACATATTACCACAGACTACCACATACCATCACGTAAAACCACATATCAACACATGCTAACACATATTATCACATGCTAACACATACTACCATGTGCCAACACATAATACCAAATACAACCAGAAACTATCACACCCTACCATATATCGCCTCATACCACCATATACATCACATACCAACACATAGTTACCACATTATCATCGCGTACCACCACATGCCACCACACCGTCACATATCGTCAAGTTTCACCATATACCATCACATAGTATCGTATACTAATACATATTACCACATACCACCACATACCAATATATACCACCATAGAAAAACAAATACCGCCAAACACCACTATCACCTCAGAACAACACATACCAACACATATTACGGTATAGTAGTACATATCTCCATATACCACCACATACAACCACATATCATCACATACACCACATACCACCATATACCACCATATACCACCGCATACCATCTCATACCACCACATACTACCATATGCCACCACATACCACCATATGCCACCACATACCACCTCATACCACCACATACCACCATATGCCACCACATACCACCACATACTACCTCATACCTTCACATACTACCACATACCAACACATGCTACGACATACTACCACACACCACCACATAAAACCGCATACTACCATATGCCACCACATACCACCATATGCCACCACATACCACCACATACTACCTCATACCTTCACATACTACCACATACCATCACATACTACCACATACCATCACACACCACCACATACCATCACATACCACTGCATACCACCGCACACCAAACCTGTTTATTGTTTTAGACACCGTATATTGTTCTAGAGTCACAAATTAGCGATCCAACGAACTTTGCAGCTTTGGCGAATCATTTCTAATACTGTAACAAACATGACTTCCTTGTCTTCTCTTTAGCAGATGCTTCGCATATCGCCTGAAATAATAGGAATTATAATTTGTTTGCATTTATCTTTTATTAAATGAAATTCGCTTAATAAGGCAACATCTTCAGAGGAAGTAAAACATGAGATACCTTTTGTTTGCATTTTTTTTTATCAAATACAATTCACTTTAGGAATAAAAAAATTGGAGAGAAAGTAAAAAAAATATGAGAATCCTTGAAAAGATATGTGTCGGTATGAGAAGGAGTTTGATGGTATGCGGGTGTTAGGATATACCACCAGTCCTACCAACTTGCCTACCAACATATTCACTCTGAAGTTTATCTTCGTTTTTTCCTGCCATTCATCCTCCCTTGCATATTTCATTTTTCCTCTGTCCCTCGACTTTTCTTTTATATACTTTTCTCACTTATTTTACCTAGCGCTTTCAACTTCGCATACCAAATCCTCTTTTAATTCTTCGTCATTTTTATATTTTTTCTGTCCTTTTATTGCCCTCATTTTGTGTATTTCATGTCACAATGTTCGTTGTTTTTATATAACATACGTTTTGTAATCTTTCCCCGTGATGATGAAGAGAAAAATAAAGAAGACTGTAAGGAAAATAA
>NC_134778.1:87724633-87727133 GCF_046742065.1 Oratosquilla oratoria
TACAAAAACAATAGTGGAGCGTGGAGAGAGTGAGAGAGGGAAGACAAGAAGGAGAACGAGTTAGTCAATGAGAAGAAGGAAGTGGAAGACGAAGGGAGAGGACGAAGGAAGGAAAGAAAAAAAATGGGAGGGGAGAGGTTTAGGGAAGAAAAGGAAGGCGTGAGCGAGGTAGGGGGAGGAGAGGTGGGCAAGGGCCGAGAAATTAAGTCATTGACTACACCTGAGGAGCTCCTAATCTCCTCGTAATTTGCTCTGATGGCCACCTTCACTTAAAGGGAAGGTGGAAGGCGAGATAATGAAGGGTAACACTTCATACGGGGAAGAAGAGGAAGAGGAGGAAGAGAAGGGCAACGACGAGGAGGAGGAGAAGGAGGAGGAGGGGGAAGAGGAAAAAAGAAGAGGAGGAGGAGGAGAAGAAGGGGGACGAGGAGGAGGACGAGGAGGAGGAGGAAGAGAAAGAAGAGGAAGGAGAGAAAGAAGAGGAAGAAGAGGAAAAGGAGGAGGAGGAAGAGGAGGAAGAAGAAGAAGAAGAAGAGGAATATAAGGAGCACAAGGAGGAGGAGGAGGAGGAACAGGAGGAAAAGAGGAACGGAAAAGGAAGAAACAGATAAAGGGGAGCAAGAGGAAGAACCGGAAAAGGTAAGAGAGAGAAAGGAGCAAAAGGAGGAAAAAATCAGGAGCAGTAGGAGGAAGAGAAGGAGGAGGAGGAGGAGGAAAGGGAAGATAAAGACAAAGAGGAGTAGGAGCAAAAAGGGGAAAACAATAAAGGTTAGGAAAAAGAAAAATATAAGAAGTAGGAGGAGGAAGAGGAGGAAGACGATAAAAGTGAGGAAAAGGAAAAAGATAAGGAGGAGGAGGAGGAGGAGGAGGACGAACAGAAGGAACGGGAGGAACAGGTAGAGGAGGAAGAGGTGGGCGAGGAAGAGGAAGAAGTGGACTAGGAAGAGGAAGAGAATGAGGAGGAGTAGGAGAAAGAGGAGGAAGAGAATAAAAATGAGCCACATCCCTAAGTTGAAGGTATCAAAGGGGGCTGAAAAGAAAGGGAGAGTAATAATTAGAGATAGAGGGAAGAAATGTTTGCGAGAAGTGGATAAAGTTGGGCCGTGGAGTGATGAGAGGGAGCGAAGGAGGTGGGAGGGGGAGAAATGTGGGGGGAGGGGGAAAATGTGGGAGAAGGGGAAGAAATGTGGGGGGAGGGGAGGAGAGGAGAGATGATCTTCTCCGTTCCCATACCTATTCTTATCACTTTGCGGGCAATGGCTGTTTTCGACAATGATTAGATGTAAGAATGAATAAATGAATAAGTTTGGATATATAAATAAAATATGTATATATATATACATTAAACACATAAACTGAATATATAAAATGGAGTGGAGTGTGATGGGGATGGAAAGGGTGCGAGTAGTTTTTATGCCTTTGTTTTTTGGCTACCTCCCTTATATGGGGGAAAAAACCCTTTGGTATATGTATATATGTATGTATAAAGAACTCAGATATATGAATGACTATAAAAAATGGATTAGATATATTCATAAATGAAATAGATATGTGAACAAATAAACAAATAAACACCGAATAAAAGATGAATAAAATAAGAAATTTAAAAGATGAAGTATATGAATAAGATATTCGAGAGAAACAGGCAATGTGAGAACATGGTAACAGTAACATATACACTAAAGGCCCTTTCCCCTTTATATAAGGGGGTTAGCCGAACAAGAGGAACACAAAACGATTTTCGAGTGAGGAAAGAGGGAGGGAGGGAGAGGGGGAGGGAGAGGGGGAGGGAGGGGGCAAGGGAATGAAAAGTGGAATTATAGTGAGATTTGTTTTCTAGAAAAGATGGTGTCTGAGTCCGCATCACATTAGGAACATTGTTTGCAACCAATGTGGATTCATTTGGGTAAGAGAGATTCATCCATATATGAAATAATATAATTTTCATTTGATTAAAAATCTCTCTCTTTGCATACCTATCTATTCATCTTTCTATCTGTCTGCATATCCATAACTATCTATATATTTATATACATATCTATTTATCTCTCTATCTATTCACCTATCTCTCTATCCACCTACAGTATATATCTACCTATGTATATATCTATAAAACAAAAGGCCTCTTTCCAGAGCTGGGCGCGTTACTACAGGACAGGTAGTGCGTTACCGCCAGACAGGTAGTGCATTACCGAAAATCTGCGTATATATATTGCTAATGTGTATATACATATGCGCATAAGCAGTAACGCGGACCGCTCTAAGGAAATTAAAATCGGTAACGTATTGACGGAAATGCACCCCAGTTTTATCGGTAACGCACTACCTGCCCGGCGGTAAGACACCCAGCTCTGCCTCTTTCTCCCTTTATAAGTGAAGTGGATTAGTGAAAACATATACCCATCCGCTCCCATTACTCATCCAATACCCATTTGTTTTCCCTTTTATTTTAGCTCTCTGTGGGTGAAAGACGATCCCTGTCTCCTGCTCAATGCTGCAA
>NC_134778.1:87732133-87737133 GCF_046742065.1 Oratosquilla oratoria
GAAGATAATGATGAAGAGCATACTGACAGGAGACCCTTTGGTCCATAACTAAGTCGGATGGTTAGAATAGATAGTTACAGTATATTGCGTAGGTGTTTATCTAAATGAACCTTAAAATCTCGACCCATAATTCATTGCACTGTCTCTTCAGGAAATTTATTCTATTCATTGACTACACAGTTGGCAAAGTTATTTCTATCCACTTCCAAATCAAATCTATGTCCTGATAGTTTGAGACCTTTATTTCTCGTCTGATTCGTATTCGGTGTGAAAGTTTCCTCACTTCTGATGCTGTCAGTTCTCTTGAAAATCTTTATGACCTGTATGAAGTCATCCCCGAGTCTACGTTTTTTTTTATTTTTAAAGAAAAAATAGATAACGAAAATAATTAATGAATGGTCTAGAGGCATGTCAGGAAGATGATGACAGTGAAGATGAAGGCAAGGTAGAAATGAATATTAAAATCAAGATAATGAAAATAAAGATGATGAAAATTAAGATTATGAGTAATCAAGAGGAATATCAGGGAGATGACGTTGTAGATTATTATGATGATGATGAGACTGAGGATGATGATAACGATGATGACGAGGACGACGAGGACTATGGTGGTAACGATGACGATGTTGATGACAATGAAGCTGATAATGACAAAACCGGTTGTGGTAATGCCATTGACGTTGATGATGGCGATAACGATGATATGGCGATAACTATGATGATGATGATGATGATGATGATGATGATGATGATGATGATGATGATGATGATGATGATGATGATGATGATGATGATGATGATGATGATGATGATGATGATGATGATGATGATGATGATGATGATGATGATGATGATGATGATGATGATGATGACGATGACGATGACGATGACGATGACGATGACGATGACGATGACGATGACGATGACGATGATGGCGATGACGATGACGATGACGATGACGATGACGATGATGTCGATGACGATGGTGATAATGGCGATGATGATGAATTTGGCGATGATCATGATGATGACGCATGTCCGGGTGAGAAGATGGAAACGAAGACCCAAGATGATAACGTCACACGAGTGGGATGAGCTGGACGCCGAGCTATGCCCAGCATTCCACCAGCCGCGATCTCTCACCTCGTGAGGCCGATGGCTCGAATACTTGTCGTACTGGAGGCAGATTCTGTCCTGAATTTTACCCCCGTGGAGGCCATTCGCCCACGTTTCCTCTGGTCCAGTCTAGGTCCTCACCCTGTGGACTAGGGATCCCCCTTCTTCCTCCTGGAGGTCCAGAGAGTTTCATAAGTCTTCTCCAGGAGGCTAAAGTAGAACAGCAAATCATAATGATGGGGGGGATACACAAAAAATTAGGGTTATCGTTCCACTTAGGGTGGGAGGGGGATGGGCGGAATTTCATAAGCTAAGTCACACACCGAAGATTAGTTGTTGTTAGTCGATGACCAACGATTCTGGTCAGTGTTGAAGAAGTAGTGTTCATCTCCAAAAGACTAAAGAACAGCAATACATAAGCGTGGAATATACGTGATATATATATATCTTTAATAATAGTAAGCTCTTTAAATATTCTACTAGAAAATGGGCCATGGGATTCCATTAAGCTGATGGAATACCCATAACATATGGGATAATGCACTGATCATCTTGAATGATTCTGTGTAAACGCAATTTGCCTTCAGTATTATTTGAACGCTCTGACAACAGATGGTATTTCAGAAGCTGAGAACGGAGGGGAGAGAGGAGGAGGAAGAAGAAAAGGAGGAGAAAGAGGAGGATATATGTATTTTTTTTCAAGAAGCCAAAGACTGCTGAAGGTTCACACGATGCTGTATCAACATATTTCAGTAGACAATAGAACCCGAATTCATACATGTCTTCCTCTACATTTTCTCGATAGATATATGAAAAAGAATCCTGCTCTCCTCACAAAGAACTGTGTATAGGTTTCATCATATTTACACATGTCACTGCTGATGACAAAATTCTCAGTTATAGGAGGGTTGGATAGACAAAAATAAACTCATACACGATTTAATCTAGTCGGATCCGACCAGTTCTGTCCGGCGGGCTCAAGACCGTGGATGGGCTCCCTCAAACGTAAAGTATAATAACCATTGGTCATTTGTCATTAATGAAAAAAAAAAAATCTTATTTACTTTCGGTGCCAAGAGAATTATATATGACTCGAAACCCTCATAATACTCGTCAGATGAGCGTCGAAGATCTTGTCTCTCCAATTGTACTCGCGTGGGTGTGATAGCGCGGATGCAGTATTTTTTGTTTTTGTTTACTTTGCTACTAAAAAAACAATGTTTCTTTCGCGCTGGCGTTCAGCTCCCTCTTCCTATTTCTCCAGGGTCTGATAATGGGCATTTAAAGTGCAAGAATAACACGCACATTTGTATCCTGGTGTTTGTGTGCTTTGTCCTTTGTGTTTAGCGACAAGCGTGCCCAGCGACGTAAGCTGTACCCCCACGCTGCACAAGCTAGGTCATGTGGATGCTGCTCTGGGAGATCATTGGCTGAGACCCTGTGCCGCGACCCAAGCTACCCCTAGCGTGGGCCGCTCGGGTCGGAGGTGCGTCATTACACTCCGAAAAAGCACGCATACCAGTCACACACCACGAACGCAGCACGTTCACATCCCCAAACAAAGTAATCTCCAAACCCCATCCTCTTAGTTCGCAAATAATCATTTCGCTCCACACAAACAAATAGTCGATAAATAAAGTAAGACACAGAGCCCCTGTGTTTGTATTCAGCCTTACCCTCGACTACACATTACCATATTTATACTGAAAAACATATGAAACATGTTCGCCTCAAGCTCGGCGAAAGTGAACGCCTCGCGGCGGAATTGTTTGCAACTTTGTTTTTCGCAAATTTGTTTCTCGCGAAGAGACTATGTTGGGGAAGAATTTATTGTTGTCCACGATTTTTCTATTCAAAGCTGAAGAAGAAGAAGAAGAAGAAGAAGAAGAAGAAGAAGAAGAAGAAAAGGACGGGTGGTTATGTTTACCATGTGTGCAAATTGTATTTGAATCGAATTTCTCGACCGCTACTCCGTTTCGTACGTCTTTTAATTTCAGTTATCATCACTGTCTTTGTTCCCGCTTTTCAAGTTCTTTGACTTTAGTTTTAACCTTCAGTATTAGGCAATGAAACTTAAAAAAGTTTTCTTCCTTTCCTCACAAATTTTACTACACTTGGTTCTTTAGGGTACACCAAGGGACTCCTATCGAAAACACGGATTTTAGGTCCTAGGTAAGTTTTAAGTGACGTAATGATTTCTTTAGTCCAATGATATTTAAACTTTATATTGAAGATCCTCCCCAAAGGCCGTGATTTTACACTCTTAAACCAATTGAATTTTTTCCTCCTCCACCCTTTCTCCAATCAGATTAGCTGTTATAAATCTATATGCAATATTGTTTACTTAAGCAAACTCCTGTCTTTGCATAATTCTGGAAATATGCATTTGATAAAAATATATATAAAAGGAACTAACTATTAAAACTATATCTGCATAAGCTGGCTAAAACAAGGTTAAAAAGAAATATCTTTCAATGGATAATATCATCTTTAAGGTAACCCAAAATATACAACACTCCAACATGTAGAAATGTAACACCAAATACCTACTTATCCTTAAAACATCTTATTCAATTTATGAATTTTTTTTTAATATAAATATAAATTGTTTCAATAAATTGATTTGTAAAACTCACTACTAACAAGGTATGAATATGTCATAATTCATCAATGACAAAATCAGGAAAAAAATGTCAAATAGTATTTGACGTCTTCCTCCTTCTGATTACTATAAGTTGTTAAGACAGCAACAACTAAGGACGAGAAAAACATCATTAGAAAGTTGTTTATTTTCAAAAGGTGATGAATTGTTCATCTGTGAGGTATGTTACATCAGTATTAAGGGAGTTAGTAATAGTGGAGGAGGGTGTGCCTGCACAATATCACAATTGTCAGACACTGGGATAATACAATAAACTGATTCCAACTTAGGGCTCATGAAGTTGTAGCAAACAGAAGCTTCATAAGAACTTTCAATGCTTCATGGAACACAAAAACATACAATACTTAATGGCGTGATTTTTATATTGGTAAGGCTCCAGGTTTTTATGACAGACTAAGGCTCCAGGTAGCACAGGTTTCCAATCCTAGGCATGCACCATACAAAATGGCAACAACTTCATATTTATATCCAGTGTATCTAAATGAACTCTTTTCCAAGGTATTTGCGGTATGGGATATGATAGCATAGGAGCAGGTTTAGGTGTATTTCCTTTTATCTCGACATATTTAAAGCAATTTTCTATATAAGCATAAATATCTTTCATAATACCTGGCCAAAAGTATTAAAGTTGTGTTTGTCTATAATTTTGATTCTTTCCTGGATATGAACTACAATCACTATCATGAAGTAATTTCAATAACTCTTGTACAAGATTCATTGGGCCCCTAGAAATATCCTTCCCACTTAATTTTTTTTTATACAAAAGTCATTGGTCAAATGAAATTCCTCCATCTTATACACTTTTGGTATTTTTGGACGAATATCTCGTGGGTTCATCTAATTCTGAGCTACTTTTCCCCAAGTCTTACCTTTACTTTATTCCCTTATTATTATTTTATCATCTAATGTTACTAGTTCATTTATACTGCAGATGAAATTGATCAACTCTGACGTTGGCTGGCTAATATTTTTAGATAGTGCATCTGCTGCAACGTTCTTCCTACCTGGAATATATTCAAACTTAACCTCATAACACTGAAGTGTAGTAAACCACCTGTAGCTAATCCGCCCATGAGATTTTTATGTTTGAATAAGTTCTGGATAGCTGTATGATCAGTCTACACTCTGACTGGATATCCCAGTATCATATCTCTAAAACTCTCTAATGAATATACTACTGATAAGGTTTCTCTTTCTGTGATGGAGTAGTTTCTCTTTGCAC
>NC_134778.1:87742133-87749633 GCF_046742065.1 Oratosquilla oratoria
CAGACAGACAGACAGACAGACAGACAGACAGACAGACAGACAGACAGACAGACAGACAGACAGACAGACAGACAGACAGACAGACAGACAGACAGACAGACAGACAGACAGACAGACAGACAGACAGACTAAATAATCTCTCCGGATGTTTCCTTCATTGTCACATCTCAGCCAAATCTTACCTAAAAGTTATCTATATATATTGTAATGAGACGATATTATACTGACTTTGTTTTTAGCCGCAAACCACCTCTAGTGTTTTCTACTTTAATAATTTGATCATAGGATGAGGCTATCTTAGTGAAAAATCTATTATTGTATCTAATATGCCAGTTATGTTTTTATATTCGAATTATGCAAAATTATATTTCTCCACAGCATTGTAATATTCAACACCCGAGCAGCTAATTATTAGATATTAGAATAGTTTTGTATAATGAGGTCGGAGTGTTCTTAGCTTCTATCAGAATCCTCGTGTTTGTTCAAGTTTCTATTTTTTTTCCGGGGCCACGGGGCAGATCAACACAATTACAGGGATTGCAAAATGACTTTGGACTACCCTCGTTTGCACCAGGAACAAGACGCATCTTCGAGCATGATGGGTAGGGGTCCAGGGGGGTTGGCGGTGGGGGATGTCGTCCTGTCCCTCTCCTTCTGCGTCATTTTCTCGATTCCTCGTGACAGATATGATTCTCACACAAAAGGACAAGTTCTTGACTCAATATGAGAATAATTGTTCCCTTGAATTCACGTACTGGAAAAAACCTGTAGCCCCATGGTGGCTAGCAAAGATTCTTGGGTCTTCTCGTAGATTTCTCTTGGGAGATAGTGTGGACTGACGTCTGTGTTGAATTAATGAAGGTATGTTTTGTCAAAAAAAAAAAAAAAAAAAAAAAAAAAAAAAAAATATATATATTATATATATATATATAATATATATATATATATATATATATATATATATATATATATATATATATATACTATAATAAAGTAATAGTCTCTGTCTGTCTGTCTGTTTCTTTGTTGCTTTGTTCCTTTGTTCACGAACTCCTCCCAGGGTTTTGGAGATAGACCACCATAACTATATATATTCTGATACCCTATCCCTCCAGGTAATTGGATAACTATATTTCCTTTCCAAAAAAATATTTTTGTTGTTAAGGGCTAAAGTTAGGTGGGTATGGTTAGGTGAGTGATTATTCACGAACTGCTCCTAGGTTTTTGCAGATAGACCAATATAACTATATATATTCTGAAACCTTATAACCCAAGGTACTTGGATAGTTGTCTTTCATTTGTCTGTCTGTCTGTTTGTTTGTTTGTTCACGAACTCCTCCTAGGGTTTTGGAGATAGACCCCCATAACCATATATATTCTGATACCTTATCACTCCAGGTACTTGGATAACTATATTTCATTTCCCCCCAAAACTATTTGGTTAGGGTTAAGGGTTAAAGTTAGGTGGGGTATGGTTAGGTTAGGGATTATTCATGAACTCGCAGCAACGCGCGGGTAATTTGGTTAATATACTGTATATATAGATAAGTAAATAATTGAATAAATAAACATGGTGAACAAACCCCGTAGACTCACTATTCCACTCCCACGTAGTGGAAAACGCCGTTGGGCCGCCTCCCCGATTGGCTATGGCTGTCGGGAACCAAAACTACAAGCCCGCATTGTGTCCCGGGACTCGAACTCATGAGACCCGTAGACTGTGTATATATATATATATATATATATATATATATATATACATATATATATATATATATATATATATATATATATATATATATATATATATATATATTCTTACAGTATAAGGTAAGGAACGTACGTCAGGAGGCGTGCATCTACAACCGAAGCCTTCACCTTAACCCTTGGACTGCTGGAGCTACCTAGTGCATCCTGGCATAGGTTACTCACCACCATCATTCTATACACATCGGGTCTATGATGGTAATGTGAATGAAATATACTTTGGATTGATTGATTTCATAAGAATGGTTGAAAAGGAGATTTTTTTTCTACTTCAACATCTGTTTGTTGAATACTGACCAATTCGTCCCCGGGAATTCAACAAACACGATTAGATGAGTGATATCTTGGCTTCTTGCAGTGTGTAAGAAAAGATGTTATGATCGACAATTTAATTCACTTTTTTATTGGAGCTTAGATTTTTTATGGTGAACAGTTGTGATATTTTGATGATTTTCTAAATTCAGTATTTTGAGTGTGGATATCAGTTTTCATATTTTTTGGTCATATTTTCTTTTCATAAAGATATTTGGTGGGATATTAATATGTTGTATATGTTGGTAGATTTGCAGACACAATTGAGTGTCTTTCATTGCCGGTTTGCCAAATTAAAGTATCAGTTAAGATATTCTGTTGTAGTAAAGTTACTGACAAAAGATCACTAACTTGCGGCTCTATAGAGTTTGTAAATTGGGTCTTCTGTTGCGAAGAGTACTTCGAAGTTTTGTAAAATGGAGTACTAAAGAGTTTTATTTCATCGGTAGATGTTGAGTTCCATATATTTCTGACAGATGGTGCAGTGAACACAAGTGATGTAAACTATATTCAACACCTCCAGTGTTATACAAAATAGAGAACTTTGGTTCGAAATTGTTTCGAGGAAGGAAGAAGACCTTGTGCCTCACCGAAGAATTCTGATTTAGGTTCTTCACATCAATTCCAAAGTTCTTAAAGATTTTTTTTCTTCGCCTCCGGAGACGCTCGTCCCCCCAATTTTCTTTGTCCAACTCTCTTGCAAATCGTCCTCGTCTTTCTCCGTTGTAGAAGGCATGTCTTGAAAGTGCAAGAACAGGATCCATTGTCATGAAGTGGATTAACATTGCTGAGTCTAGTCGGTCCACGACATTGTTCCCAAGGTGGTGTTGAAACAATAGGGAGATTGCGTTCTTCCTCCTAATCGCCTGGTTTCCGTGAATTATCAGGAAGAGATATTGTGTCAGCTTTATATCACCGTTATTTTTTCAATTTACACGAAGACAATAATCGAAATATTCTGGAGATTATAAGATCTTATTTTTGTTAACATAAATTTTTTTCAAATGGTATATTGTCTTGTTTCATGGTCTTATTTTTTGAATCTCTTCTCTTTTCAAATGGCTTGTTTGTCTTACACGTTCTTGCTTGAGTATGTGAGACTAATCTTGCAATTGGTCTCCCAAAACTTACGTCATATTCATCTCTTACAATTCTGTTTTCAAAAACCGTCAACAACTTCATATAAAAATGCAACCTGAGGGTCTGGTATTCGGTTCCCGGAAAAGGCGCACGACTGCATTTCCTTCAGCTTTTTCACATAAAGAGACCTAACAACCGGCGGCTGTTCCCCTCCTCCTCCTCCTCCTCCTCCTCCTTCTAATGTGATCCAGGAACATAGAAATAGTTCCGCACTGGTACAACGCAGAAATAAGTCCAACATTTCTTTCTGGAGAGAATTTTGGAAGAACTCTCCAAGACCAATGCCAGCCAGCGTTGAGCCACGAGCTTTTTGTTACTGTTGATGTTGTTGTTATTGCTGTTGATGTTGTTGCATTTCATGCTGCTGTTCATATTGTTGCTGTTGATTTCATTGCTGTTGATTTTGGTATTGTTGGTGTTACTATTGTTGCTGATGCAGTTGTTGATATAGGTGTTGTTGCTGTTGCTATTATTGTTCTTGTTTCCGGAGCTGTAGTTGTTGTTGCTGTTGCTGTTATTACTATTGTTGTTATTGCTGTTGTTACTGTGGTGTTGCTGTTGTTGCTATTGTCGCTGTTGTTGCTGTTGTTGTTATTGATATTGTTGCTGATGCTCTTGCTGTTGTGGCAGTTACTGTTGTTGCTGTTGCTATTATTGTTGTTGCCATAATTGTTATTATTGCTGTTGTTGTTACTATACATACATATATGTATATATATATATATGTATATATATGTATATATATACATATGTACACACACACACACACACACATATATATATATATATATATATATATATATGTATGTATATATATATATTTTTTTCTATATATATTTTATATATATATATGTATATATATATATATACATATATACTACGCCTATAAAGGGACACCCTCCTCCTGCCACACTGTTCCGGTGAGAGGCTATGCAGCGAGACACAAAATAAGCCAAAGCATTTCGCTTTGATCGCTATGGTGATAGTAACTGATATAATTTCATCAAAAGAACTCTCATTTTTTTCACTGATAAGGTAAATTTAATGACGGGGGGAAATTCGTAATTAAATGTACATATTAACGCAGAATAAATATTATCAGTATTTCTAAATTCAATGAATTTTGAAAATGATAGGCCTGATTTTTGTTTTAGCTTGTTTTGTTTTAAAGAATATACGTCGAGTGATTTTGAACATGGTACGAATGTATGTTCGCAATGAACAAAATCATTAAAAAATTAACTCGCAACAGAGCCTACAGGCTAGCTCGTATGCTCGAGGGGTTGAAGAGAGTGTTTCTCACTGTAATAAAATCGCCTGATGACAGTTAGAATAAACTATTTTTCTAAAACACAGTGAAAAATCTAAAAAATGCGGTCAAGATTGATTTTACTTATTGGCCTCTTTTTCTCTGTTGGGGGAGTTGGAGGTGGGTTGGGGATGGATGGTGGGGGTAGGATTGGTTTTAGGGGGTTGCCATGAGCTAAATAAAATCATCTGGCGGTAGATAGAATATAGAAGAATAAAATGAAACACTGTTAAAGTGTTCATAGCTGCTGAGGAAGATTGTTTTTGTGTGATGAATCCTCCAAAGGTAGGCCTAGTGACATGCTTAACCCATTAAACTCCGATGACAAGATGTCTTGTCATTTGGTCAAATAAAACAAAAAATCATAATAAAACAACAAAATGTTTGATGATCAAACAGCACCAGAAAAATATGACATCATCAGTCCTCCTCGAGGAGGACTGATGACGTCATATTTTTCTGGTGCTGTTTGATCATCAAACATTTTGTTGTTTTATTATGATTTTTTGTTTTATTTGACCAAATGACAAGACATCTTGTCATTGGAGTTGAATGGCTTAAAGATTCATACTTCCCGGACGTTATATCCTTGACTTTAGGAAAAAAAATATTGTTTCATGATGTTTCTAGTTTAGACAGAATTGTTGGTATTAAGTATCATGATAAAATAGTAGTTTCCAATTTTGTATTTTGTCGATTTGATATGTCATACTTTCCATGTTACTATAAATTTTCGATTTTGTAAAAAAAAAAAAAAAAAAAAAAATCTGATGTATCTAGTTTGGACAGAATCCTTGGTTTAAAGGTTTAAAGTGTCAGAATGCACTAGAAGCTCTTGAAATACTTTTGATTCTAGAAATGTATGTATATTTGCTAGAAAATTATATTCTACTCGTGAGCTTAGATATATAGAGAATGCCGGTGCGTTTAATGAACATAAATTATTGAACATTATGTGTAACCTAGAATGTATATACGTTTAGAAAAATCCAGATACAAATCCATAATTCAGAATATTTGTAAATGATCTACCAAAGATGTTTAAAAAAGGGGTGATTTTAAACGAGATGCGATCTGAATATAATGAAATGGACAGTAAACGATTAGACAAGAGAAACGTTTGTGTCATCGATAGTCTGGAATGAAAAGAGAAGAGGAAATGATAAATGAGTTGTGATCAGAATATTATGATATATTGGACGATGAGAATGCGGGAACGTGGGTGGGAGACGAGAACCCTGGTGGGAGAAAGTGGCTCGATTGAAAAGAGTTGAAGAATTGAACAGAGAGCTGTCCCGTTGAATATGGAAGATGACTTTTTAATCACGGGGAATCTCTCTCTCTCTCTCTCTCTCTCTCTCTCTCTCTCTCTCTCTCTCTCTCTCTCTCTCTCTCTCTCTCTCTCTCTCTCTCTCTCTCTAACTCTCTCTCTCTCTCTCTAACTCTCTAAGTCTCCCTCTCTTTATCTCTCCGTCTCTCTCTCTCTTTCTCTTTCTGTCTTGCTTGGAATAGATAAGAAATGATAGAATTGGTGGTGGCAGTAGATTCATTGAGGTGGAATTGGCAGTGACGAGAGATTGAATGACATGGAATTGGTAGTAGTAACATGGAGTAAAGTCGTCGGTGTTGGAGGGTTTTATGGTGTAAGTACGCTACCCTGATACTCCCTAAACTGAAGAAAAAAATCTTTTGGGTTTTGGTTTTGGTTTGAGTGAACGCTGTTGGTGAGGTCATTGTGTGAATGGGGGTAATTGAGGCAGACCACTCCTCTCTTCAGGTGAATCAAACCATCTAGCGACAGACAGAAGGAACTTGGTGAAAGAATGTCTGGAATATTTGTCTTCTATTTTACTTGGGGTTATAGAGCCTCTGTCAAGTATATTAACACCTGAAATTAGTAGAAAATTAGATAGGTAAATGAATAAGATGATAGGTATTGACAAATAAAAAAATAATTGAATATGCAAATAAATATCTAAATGTGCAACCAAACAACCAACCAACCAACCAACCAAAACAAGCAAACAAAGAAACAAAGAAACGAACATGTAAATAAAGAAGCAGGACTTACCAACTCGAGCAGACAAAAAAAAAAAAAAAAAAAAAAAAAGGACACGGTTTGGTTCATAACTAGGTTGGATACGAAAAAGGAAAATAATGATAATAACAAAATAATAAATAAGTGAATGAATAAATAGATAAGTAGTTGAAAATTAATAAATAAATAGAATGAATAAGTAATGACAAATTATAAGCAAACAGATAAGTAATGATGATGGCAAAGGCTATCAATGATAAACAATTGACGAAACAATTAGGCCAGCGAAAAAAAAAAAAATCCTACCCTCATCTCAAGAATACATACTTATGATTTCGCCTGATGACTTCTCTTTAGAATCTAGCTTGATAATTTCACCCAACATTTTCGCTTTGCTACTTGGTCCTGCAGAGTCGAGCCATGTGGTCCTTGATACTTGAAGCCTGAATATCATTATTTCATTAAATTACTTCTCCTCCACTTCTACATTCCACCAAAGAGTCTTGTTTGACACCATCATTCCCGCGGAAACCCGAATCACCTGTGTCAAGGAATCCGTGTACCGCTGTGGTAGGGTCGACTGCGTCCTCACCTCGTTGCTTCATAGATACTGGTGACTGCCACAGGTCCTGGCTACTCCGAACGCTGAAAAAAATTATTTTCTTTGTTGAGAGATAAACAACTTCCTTCTTTGAACAACTTGTTCCTACATGAGTCAAGTTATACTCGTATAATTACTCTACTCACATTTTTTTGAAGTTTCATCGTTATTCTTTATTTTTCTTTGTATATGTGTCTAAAACTGCGTTTCGGGCATTGGCTGCGTGAGTTCTATGAATTTAATATTTCATGGACTCTACTTACATCCCTACCGGGGACGTAACATTCAGTTATGATTGAAGACTCGTTTCCACTCAAAAATGAACGTTGGTCA
>NC_134778.1:87757133-87759633 GCF_046742065.1 Oratosquilla oratoria
CATTCTGCTTCTAAGATGATAAAAATCATGATTTTATTGTAACATTAGCGGTTAATGAGTGAGCGTGACAAGGCGTGACGCCAAGGTTAAGAATTGCGTAACATTTAATCCCGAAAAAAGGGGTTTACATGACACGCACGAATGACGTCACATTTTACAGCTAATTACGTAACACTTAATTCCATTTCGAAAGGTGAAGGGTTGTCGAGGGGCCCCGGAGCGAGCGTAAGTTGATAGCATAAACTCTACATAACAAGCCTATGCATGAAAACAAGGTGACATATAATCCCGTCTTGAGAGTTCTTCATCATTTTCTTCGTTCCTTGATAACCCCTTTCTTTGGACCAATTTCTGTAAAGATTCATTACGTTTTCATCGCCCCGGCATCCTTTATTCTCATATCTTTTCGTGTGGCATCCTTTTGCGACATATATTTCTTCGGGACATCTTCCTTGTGTACAAAGTCCGAGATTATCTATATCTCCGAAACATATGTTGTGGATACTCGTTTCTCCGGTACAAATACAATGGTTGTTTATATCTCCGGAAAATGTATTGAGGTGAACTGTTTCTCCGGTACACATATTTTCATGGAAATACTTTCCTGTGCGCGTCTCTCCATGTAGTCTTTGTCCCTGATAGACTTCTGCTTGTGGGTACATCCCGTCATCTTGAACATCTTCCTTTGTAACATACCTTTTTCTGTGACGTGTTGGTTTAGTACATCTATCTTCTTGGCATCCTCTCATCATGTCGTTTGAAATACACCTTATAAATCTTCCTTCTGAGATCACCTGTACGCTACGTTCCTCACAACACACCCTGCGACAGCCCCGGACACTGCATCTCTGTTTACACGACAACCCGACGACATGGCGTATTCTGGCGTAATATCACCAGAAGAAGAATATGCGTCGTCGGGCCGTGGCAACGTTGGCGCAGTACGTGACGAGAACGGAGAAGGTCGTGAGTAGGGAGTTGGTCAGAGAGTCGTGAGCGCGCTGAGCACCGTTGCAACCGTCCGAGTCGTCACAGCTCTGCAAGCAGCCCTTCACATACCTGTAATGGTGTCGGAGAGCGTTCACATGAGAGAAAGAAACAACACCTAAAATTATTTATGCAACATATATGCAACATAATGCCATTTTAAAATATATAACAAATGGGTGTTGGAGATATGAGGGATGGGTAAAGGTTGGGTGTATGCACTGACTGGGCTATCCAACTTAAAAAGGAGAAAGCGCCTTTTAGGTATGTGTGTGTGCTTATGCATGTTGGAATATGAAAGAATGATGGATGAGTAGATAGTGAAGAGGATAATAAAGACTTGTGGAAAAAGTAACTTAAAGAAACATAACACGAAATGGAAGCAAATTGAAAGAAGAAAGAACAGAAAGAAAATAGAAAAAATAGAGGTTAAGCGAATAAACAAAATACAAGACCAATACATCTTGATCAATTAATAATAATAATAAAAAAATCATGAACGAGGTAAAAGTAGACAGAGGATCGTGGTAAAAATTGATAAGCTAACTAAAGCGACAAAGGCAGAAAATAAAATTAAAAAAACTAAACTAAACGAGAATTTAAGTAAATGGTGCGCACTGACATATATATGCAGACACAAACAGGCGCGTATGCATGTATGTCCACATATATACCTATTTGCGAAGGAAATAAACTGAGTGTATATATTAACACGGAAAAAATCTCAATCAAGTAATACTACATATTTTTGTATAAATAAAAGAAAAATATCAATACATAAACAAAATTCAAATACATATACATATATGCATATAAATATAAATGTAAATATAAAAACAAATATACATAAAAACATATATATGTACAAATATATGTATATATAAATATAACTATAACTATAACTATAAATATAAATATAACTATAACTATAGATATAAATATAAATATAAATAAAAATATAAATACCAATATCAATAAATATTAAATATAAATATATATATCAATATACACATAAATATATATATAAATATAAATATAATAAAATACAAATATGAATATACACATAAATATAAATATATAATATAAATATAAATATAAATATATATATAGATATAAATTATAAATATAAATATAAATATATATGTAAATATATGTAAATATAAATATAAATATATATATAAATTTATATAAATATAAATATGAATATAAATATAAATATAAATATGAATATAAATGTAAATATAAATATAAATGCAAATACAAATATAAAGATAAATATAAATATAATATATATATAAATATAAATATATATAAATATAAATGTAAATATAGCTATGACTATAAATATAAATATATATATATATATAAATATATAAATACTGTATATATGATATATATATATAAATACATATATCAGTATAGATATAAATAATATAAATACAAATATAAATATCAATACAAATATAAATATGATATATGAATATAGATATAAGTGTAAATACAAATATATATA
>NC_134778.1:87764633-87767133 GCF_046742065.1 Oratosquilla oratoria
ATATGTGTAATGTATATGTATATGTATATGTATATGTATATGTATATGTATATGTATATGTATATGTATATGTATATGTATATGTATAAGTGTATATGTATATGTATATTATTGTATATGTATATGTATATTGCATATGGATATGTATATGTATAAGTACATGTACATGTACATGTATAAGAATATGTATATGTATATGTATATGTAAATGTATATGTATATGTATAAGTATATGTATCATTATGTATATGTATATGTATATGTATATGCACATGTACATGTACATGTACATGTACATGTACATGTATATGTATATGTATATGTATATTTATATGTATATGTATGTGTATATATATATATGTATATATATATGTATACTATATGTATGTATATGTATATGTATATATATATGTATATGTATATTAATATGTATATGTATTTGTATATGTATGTGTATTTCTATATGTTTATGTATATGGCATATGTATATGTATATGTATATGTATTTTTATATGTACATGTTTAGCATTTGTATACATATGTATTTTTGTATATGTTAATGTATTTATACATATATATATATAAATGAATATATATGTATGTGTACATAATATAGATGTATAAGCATATATGTGCGTGTATATATTTATAAATATATATAATATACAGTATATATATATATATATATATATATATATATATATATACATATATATATATTGCTGTAGTTGGGCAGCAGATCCTCTTTAAGGCAAATGTCATTAAAATTTGCAGCAGCTTCTGCGTTCACGAGTTTTTTGCTGACATTCTCAACTTTTCTAATGCTAGCGCGCTGAGTCGTGCTAAGTTCTTTAATTACCTGACCAAATAGCATTGGAGGTATAAGTAAAGGCATCGGAATTATCTTCTCTAATTTTATGCAGAGCTTTCGCCTAACTGTTAGGCATCTTCAGTGCTAATGAGTACAGTGTGTGGGAAATGATCTTATATACACAATTCACAGATCACAGATCACAGACACATGCGTGCTGATCCGGTTGACCAATCAGGAGGCAGGAACACTAAGCTCCGCCCCCAGGCCTAGTGGCTGATCCTTAAGGTGACCTCGATGTCTTTGGATGTGGGAATGATAAATGGATCCGGAGTCTGTCTGTTCATCGTGGGGTTTTTATCTTTTATGTATAAGGCTTCTAGAATATGATGGCGTGTGTAGTTTGTTTCTGTTTGTAAAATAGTGATCCCTCCTCCAAATTCTTTCTTGTCAGTGGGGTCTGATGCACATCTTCGTGTTGTCGCTTGATAGCGACATTGGAGAGATGAAGGGTGAGATGCCTCGTGAGGGCTTTACAGTTCCCTTTTCTGCAGTAGTATTCATACACGTGATGGCTACGTTGAAGTTCCGGTGTCCTCTGGCAGGGGTTGTTCTTAATAAGGTGTTGGGATGTCTTCACGTTTTTATATAAAATAACTAGATCTATTTTGTCGTTGTCGTTGGTGGGTTTCACGTCTTTGTGGATGATTTTTCTAAGGGCGTCCTCGTCGGCTCTATAATGGGTAGACATGGTGTTTTGGTAGAAAATTTTAATCCTGGGCTTCTCCTACTGGTTTTTCTGCTGGGTTGAATACCATCTATCAAGGTGCTTGTTAATGGCAAATTGCACCTCTCTATTTGAGAAGCCATTGTTCAGCAGGACCTTGCGTCGTTCTGTCGAGCTCTGCGTGGTTCGGGCCCAGTCGCTACAGTGCGTCAGTGCCCTTCAGACATAAGCATCGATTGTGGACCTCCGGTAGCGTTTGAGGCATTCACTGTTGCCGTTGAGGCAGAGTCCTGGGTTGGTGGGCTTTGTATATACTCCGGTCCTAAAACCTTGAGAACTCGCTTCAACCTTTACATCTAGGAAAGGGAGCTGCTTACTGATACTGTTCTCTGAAGTAAAGTTTAATGCCTCACCCTTCATCTCTCCAATGGCGCTATCAAGCGACAACCACGAAGACGTACATCAGACCCCACTGACAAGAAAGAATTTGGAGGAGGGCAATCACTATTTTACAGACAGAAACAAACCACACACGCCTTCATATCCTAGAAGCCTTATACATAAAAGATAAAAACCCCACGATGAACAGACAGACTCCGGATCCATTTATCATTCCCACATCCAAAGACATCGAGGTCACCTTAAGGATCAGCCGCTGGCCTGGGGCGGAGCTTAGTGTTCCTGCCTCCTGATTGGTCAACCGGATCAGCACGCATGTGTCTGTGATCTGTGAATTGTGTATATAAGATCATTTCCCACACACTGTACTCATTAGCACTGAAGATGCCTAACAGTTAGGCGAAAGCTCTGCATAAAATTAGAGAAGATAATTCCGATGCCTTTACTTATACCTCCAATGCTATTTGGTCAGGTAATTAAAGAACTTAGCACGACTCAGCGCGCCAGCATTAGAAAAGTTGAGAATGTCAGCAAAAAACTCGTGAACGCAGAAGCTGCTGCAA
>NC_134778.1:87782363-87787363 GCF_046742065.1 Oratosquilla oratoria
TGAATGTGGGGGGGGGATGGGTAGTTAGTTTATATATGTGTGTCAAACAGATAAGAAGTAAATTAGCTTGACTTGGGAATTTTGAGGGTTCATGTTTGAGTTGGTTTGTGTAGGGTGTTAATTTTGGGGTTGGGTGTCAGAATCATTTGGAAGATATGGTTAGATATGGATTTTTTTTGTTTTTTGTGTACTGATTTTTTGTATTTTTCTATTGTTGTCAGTAGTTGAGGTTAGTTGGTTTTCTATCTTAAGTTGTTTTGTAGTGTGGGGTTTTTTGGGGGTGGGTGTTTGGGTAGTGTGGGGAGGGGGTTTGGTGGGTGAACTAACATGGGAGGTTTATTGGGGTGTGGATTTTATGGGGAAGAAGGGTTTTGGAGGTAAAGAAAAATGAAAAAGAGTTTAGTTATAGAGGGTAAGGTATGGGGGGGTATGATTGTAGGGATGATGGTTAGTGGAAGGATTTTTGGGGAATAAGGGGGGTGGTTTGTGAGATAGGTGGGTTGTGGTTGACAGCAAACAGCGTTCGGACACAAGTCTTCACAATAAGAAAAAAAAAAAAAAAAAAAAAAAAAAAAAAAAAAAAAAAAAATCCTTTAGACCAAAATCTCTTTAGCTAAGTGTTGGTCAGCAAAGATCGTCCAGACACAAGTCTTTAAAAAAATCCTCTTTAGTCTTTGCTCTGGACAGCGAAGACAGATCTGAGGAGTCGAGGGCACCAGTTTTTGCGCTCTCGTGTCTCACTTGGTCTTCTTCGTAATGGTCCAAAAAAACGTTGGCTTTCGTGAAACAGAAGACATTCTGGCCGCAACGATTTGTCTAGACGGCTCTCTCAGGCCGATTGTCTTCGTATCAAAGGCGGACCGAATGAGTGCATGGGTTTTCATCGTCTTATTTACTCATTTATCTATTTCATTTATTTGTTTTATTTATTCACCTGATTATTCGTGTGTGAGTGTGTTTGTGTGTGTGTGTGTCTGTTGTGTGTATTTTGTGTTTTGGTGTGCGTGTGGTGTGTTGGTGTGCGTGTGGTGTGTTGGTGTGTGCGTGTGGTGTTTAGGTGTGAGTGTGTGGTTTGCGTGCGTTGTGTGTGCTGTGTGTGTGTGTGTCGTGGTGTGTGTTGTGTGTGTGTGTGAGTGGGTGTGTGTGTGTGTGTGTGTGTGTGTGTCGTGTGTGTGTTGTGGTTGGTCGTGTGTGTGTGTGTGTGGTGTGGCGGGTGAGTGTGTGTGTGTGGCGCGGTGTGTGTGTGTTGTGCTTGTGTGTGTGTTGTGAGTGTTTGTGTGTTGTGTGTGCAAATGTTTTATGAATGGACATCGGAAATGTGTGAAATTGCAGGTGTGCAATGTAAATATAAATGCCCAATCAATCCATATGAATAATACGTATGCAATACATGCCAATCAATACATATGATGTTACGTATGCACACAAGCATTGAGAGTACATGTCTGCATGTATGATATTCTCAGGAAGGAGTTTTAAACAAACCGAGTGAGTCATGGATAGACGGGGGGTGCAGGAAGCGCCTCCTAATTAAATATGGGGAAGCGATAGAAGGAGAGGAAGGGGGAGATCGGTGGAAAGGGAGAGAGTGGAAGAGAGTTGAGAGGAGGGGTCGGAGAGGGGAATAGGAAAAGCCCTCATAAAAATATAAAACGGAAATGCGATTGACCTTCCAGTGACAGTAAAAAAAAATTCAAATTACAGGGGAAAATAATAAAATAGAAAAAAATATCCATTACCAGTTTGTTCCACTATTTTTTGGCGAATGAGATTTTTCAATTGTGATAATTTGGAATAAAAAAAAAAAAAAGAGAAGAAAAATAAATGAGAGGCTCAGTTGGAGAGCATGGAAGTCATAAAGAGTTCCCTATTGGTGAAAAAGATTGGTTAAAAATGGCTTCGATGGTAATATAGAAAGGTAAGGGAAGCAGATAATATAAGAATAATTAATAATCCAATATAAGCTCTTATGTAAAAAGAAAAAAAATGAATGGAATAAAAACACACGCCACATCTAACACCGAAGTATCACTACTCTAATTCAGCGCTCAGCCCACAGACTCAGCCAGTCACAGTCAGCCACCCGAAGATAGTCACAGTTCAGTCACCTAACAGGGACACAGTCACTGTCAGTCAGCAATGAGACCCAGTCATTTAATATTCAATTCACATTGATCTACATTTAGTCAAAGTCTCAACAGTCCCCCCCCAACACGCATGCACCCAAACACCCACCACATACACCCACCCACCTACCCAAAACCTAACTCTAACACAACCCCCCCCACACCCACCTACCCCATACCCCCCCACACACACAACCTCCACCCCCCCCACATACAACCACAAACACACACACACACACACACACACACACACACACACACACACACTACACACACACACACACACACACACCACACATACACACACACACTCACTACACACACACACACACACCACACCACAGACACAACACAACACACACACACACAACACCACCCACAACCACACACACACACACACAACACACACACTCACATCGCTTCCGACACCACACACAACACACAACACACTCTAACGTTACACACACACACACACACACACACACACACACATATACACGACTCGATGGAGCAGTGGTTAAAACACCCGGCCGCCACTACGGCGGTCCAGATTCGAATCCCACATAGGGCTGAAATAACTTGAGTATCGCTGCGCTGCGAGTCGTTATTCCAACCATCTTGGGTGGGGAGTTGGGTGTGTGTGTGTGTGTGTAAGGTCACAGTATTACCCATAGATCGGTCATATATAAGCTCTGAATTATCCTCCAGGAGGGAAATAGCTGTCGATCACGAGTCCAACACGTGATCCAAGACCGTGGTGAATCACTTACACACATACACGAACACACGCACACACGCACACACACACACACACACACACACACACACACACACACACACACACACACACACACACACACACACACACACACACACACACACACACACACACACACACACACACACACACACACACACATACACAAGGTGGCGCGGTTGGTAGAGTATCAGACTATTGTTACGGTGGTGCCAGCGGTACCTGGTTCGAATCCTGCCCAGGGCTGAAATTATTTCAGTATCGCTGCGCTTCGAGTCGTTACTCCAACTCTCGTGGGCGGGGAGTTGTGTGTGTGTGTGCGTGTAAGGTCATAGCATTACTCATAGATCGGTCATATGAGCTCTGAGCTCTCTTCCGGGAAGGAAATAGCTGTCGATCACAAGTCCAACACGTGATCCAAAGACCAAGTGAACACACACACACACACACACACACACACACACACACACACACACACACACACACACACACACACACACACACACACACACACACACACACACACACACACACACACACACTCACTCACTCACTCACTCACTCACTCGGTGGTGCGTTTGGTAGAGTATCCGTCCGTCACTATGGTGGTCCGGGTTCGAATCCTGCCCAGGGCTGAAAGAATTTCAGTATCGCTACGCTTCGAGTCGTTACTCCAACTCTCCTGGGCGAGGAGTTGGGTGTGTGTGTCCGTGTAGGGTCACAGCATTACCCATAGATCGGTCATACGAGCTCTGAGCTCTCTTCCGGGAGGGAAATAGCTGTCGATCACAAGTCCAACCCGTGATCCAAAGACCAAGGTGAGTCACACACACACACACACACACACACACACACACACACACACACACACACACACACACACACACACACACACACACACACACACACACACACACACACACACACACACACACACACACACACACACACACACACACACACACACACACACACGGGTCCATGACTTTTCGTCGCCGTCTTTTCGTCGCCGGACTTTTCGTCGCCGACGTTTCGTCGCCGGACATTTCGTCGCCGCGACTTTTCGTCGCCGGACGTTTCGTCGCCGCGACATTTCGTCCCCGCGACTTTTCGTCGCCGGTCTTTTCGTCGCCGGACTTTTCGTCGCCCCAAGCATAAATTGTATGCAAAGATTGACAATATTTGAAATATAAAATAATTGAAATATAAAATTGGAAATATATGATTTAATGCCAAATTCAATACACTTCTTCTGATTGATAATAATCACATAATCCTATTATTTATTATTATTACATTGGTCGCCTAATATTATTGATAGTGAAAATTCTTACGGAATTATCTGAGAGGTATCTCACACAACATCGTGCCTTACTAAAGATCTTTACATTTCAATACATATGGACTATTTACTAATAACTTACTAATTTTATAATAAATGATTTTACCCTTACACTTTAATAAATAGCTTCATAATTATGATTTCGTGTCAAATTATTACTGTAATGATATGCCAATAATAAATTATCATATATACTGACGTGTCAAATATATATTTAGATAATGATGTATTAAATTATTTATTGTAATTTAAATAAAATTGTATTTCATCTACGTAAGTTAGGGCTCAGGTATTTGCAAGTCGGACTGGTTAAGGCAAGAATGAATGGTTTATACGGCACTGAGATGTATAGCTATTTGCCACACTCATATTATTGCATTGGGAGTAGGAATATAAGTACAAGTATGACATTAAATCATATATTTCCAATTGTCAATCTTTGCATACAATTTATGCTTGGGGCGACGAAAAGTCCGGCGACGAAAAGACCGGCGACGAAAAGTCGCGGGGACGAAATGTCGCGGCGACGAAACGTCCGGCGACGAAAAGTCGGCGACGAAAAGTCCGGCGACGAAAAGTCCGGCGACGAAAAGACGGCGACGAAAAGTCGTGCACCCTATATACACACACACACACATACACATACACATACACATACACACACACACACGCAGATATAGTATAGCTACAAAGTAAAATGGGGGTAAGAGTAGGGGAATAGGACCACGTGTAGTTATTTTCATGTTCCATTTTATACGTGTGTATGTTTGCGTGT
>NC_134778.1:87804863-87814863 GCF_046742065.1 Oratosquilla oratoria
TTTTGGGGGGTCAAACATGTAGAATATGGAACTTCGAGAATGGTGGATTGTATGTATGCGTGTGTGTGGGGGAGGATTGTTTACAAATTTACTCAGAGCAGGCCTTCATGGAGCAGTTGACCAATAAGAGCACACACTGCTTCTCAGCCAGCCAATCAGAATCCAGCACATCATAGCGCCCTGCTTGTAGCAAGCCAGTCGTAAAAGAATACTGCCTGGACCAGCAATCAAACTGAGCATACAAACAGCTAAATCTACTTCTTAACTACTCAGTACGTGGTGACACAATGACAGATTAACAAGACTGAAAACTAAGTTGGTTACAATGATCTAAGGCTTGTTTCATACGTGACGACTTTTCGCCGTGCGCCGTGAGCGACACGACATCGTGCTCTTAAATAACTATGGATATCTATGGGCGTTTTCAGGTGTGGTCATGATCGTGACGTGTGAACGCGGCCATAGACACCCATGATTATTTGACAGCACGACGTCGTGTCGTGAACGGCGCACAGCGAAAAGTCGATACGTGTGAAACAAGCCTATGTGACGTCTTGCTTCACGCATTGCAGTGCTTCTCTGGAGTAGCACGCCCGTAAGGAGTATGTAGTGAAAACATGACAATAACACGGAAAGCAAGAAACATCTAGACTATAATAATAATAATAATAATAGTAATGATAATAATAATAATAAACATTCAGCAAGCTTTACAACTGTTTCTAATGAAGGCTACGGTAATTGATGAGCCCCTCTTTTTCAGCCTAGATAATACACTCATTACAATAAAGAAATACAAGAGGGTAAATGATACCAAGTCATCAACAAGATAAGACCAAATGTTCTGAGAGACATGCTAGTAATAAATAGTCACAGTTGCAGAACAAATGGCCAATAGTAACATCATGATCCTCATCATCTCATCATCATCATCCAAGGCTATAAATCTACTTCTAAAATGTGTGAAAAAATAACAACAACAGTGAAATAATTGTACTGTGGTGTTTATAAGTGAGCCTGTTCTCTGGCATGACAAACTGATTCCTGTCAACAACATAGTTAATTCAACTTAACTAAGATGAGTAGAGTCGTCTCTTTGAGACGATATATAATGGTCATTTGGACACAAATAAAGTAAGAAAATAAATGCCTTTGCGGACCAGGCAAAGGTCTTCGTTCGTCTCAAGGAAACGAACAAACTTAATACAGAGTGTACACTTATACCAAAATTTTCGTCCTTCCTTCAGAATTTGACTTTACGAATAATACTTTGTAACAGAGATGACTGCAAATACAACTTCTATTCAGAGAGTCACTTTTGCTTTAAGACAACTGAGATATGTATATATATATATATATATATATATATATATATGTTATATGTATATATATATATATATATATATTATATATATATATGTATATATATTATATATATATATATATATATATATTATATATATATATATCCGGTGTTCGGCAGAGAAAGTTACTTCAAAATAGTCAAGTTGACGGGGAATGACGAGGCTTTTCAATGCGATTTTTGTGAATACAGATTTCTCACTGTTTTTACAAGCCAACGCTCACTGTTCACATTCGAACCTTAATCTCCAATTTAAACTTGATTTGGGTTTTCTTCCCTCCTCTCCACGTTGTTCTTGATCTAGATTAACCTGTTCATGAATATTATTCATGCTTGTTTTCTTTGGTTTAATTTAATCTACAATATGTTTTCTGTAACAATATAAAAAAAATTATTCCCAATTTGAAAAACAAAACAAATCAGTAAAGTATTGTTGCTATGGTAATACCGAAGAAGATATGATTTTATTTATGATTTAATGCATTATATTTCTATATTAGACATAATTAACAATATTTCTCTTATATTATTACCAATTTTTTTCTTAAAAATATTGAGTTACTTGTACCTTTCACCTTACATATGAAGAAGATTATCTTACTTCTCATTCTAGTCTATTCCTACTCTATTTCTCTCATTCCCTTTCTATTCTATGTATTCAGCATATATTTCACATAGTTCGTACTGGAAAGTATGTAAGGCCCTCCTGCCTAATTTGTAGCTAAATATCTAAACTCATTTGCTTTTTCACCCTTCGTTTCGTCACTGAAACTTATAGGCTCAAACTAAAAGTATAGACACCAGTGACAAAACGCCACCTCTTAGGGTTTGTTTCCAAGTGTCCCGTTTTCTTTATTCAAAAGTCTAAGAACCTCAGTAGAGGCAGTCGGGGAAGAGAAACGAAGAGAATTTAGTCAACTGTTTCCTTCTTTACTTCGTTGTCACCTAGAGAGTCCTATTCTATATATTTTAATTCATTTCGATCTATTCTTTGTGTAACATCTTTAATTAAGGGAAAAGCATCTTTTTTATACCTTTTTTTATTGTAGTTATCTATACATTTTCTTCTTCCTCCTTTTCTGCTCTTCATTGCTTTCTAAAAAGTCTTGCTTAAATTGAAGGTCTTTCATAATAACAGTAATGCTCTGTTATTATTTTTGTGTTCTTTCCTTGTACTTTTAGTTGCACTATTTTTATTCATATCTCACTTTGATTTATATATAGTTTTCTCTATAGTTGCATAGATTTTGGTTTTTCTCATTTCTGTACTGCTCTTGGCAATTTCTTAATCACGTTTGTCCTACGATTCACTCAACAATTTTAACTCTCTATAATAACCACCCTTAGGCTGAGTTCATAGGTGCCGTGAACCATGTCTGCAACATTATTTGCAATTTGTTTGAATACATGTTTCCTGCAGTCACTAAATAGGAGTTTGCAAGCTTGAGTCGTATTTGCCGTGATCATGTTTGTAGCGTGTACAACACAAATACTACCAGCTTGTTAATTTTGCTCGTTATTTGATAAGAACATAATAGGATAAGAATGGAAGAGACTCCATGGAACTGCCTACACTAAGCATTTCCATGTCCATCACCACCTATTATCCCCGTCCACAAAGTTATCTAATGTTTTTTTAAAACAACCAATAGTTTCAATGCTCACTACGTGGTTACTAAGTCTATTCCATTCGTTAACCACTACGTTGGTATTCCAGTTCATGCCTGTTTTTTTCTTAAACCTAAATTTGTCCAATTTTAACCTATTATTATAAGTCCTGCCCTGCTCTTCAAATATGATGATCTTGCCTGGTCGTAAACACGTTATCAACATGTTTGATAGCAGGTGTGGACGCATCTTAACCTCACGTCTTTGATATGTATGTTTTTCTTCGTTCCACAATTCATTTCGGCTAGACATCTAAAGGTCTCAGTTTGATTTTCTGGCTCAGACTTCAAACACACGGTATAATGGATCATATTCACTTTCTCTTTAAACACTTGCAATTTTGAGGGTGAACTCAGAAACCTACACAAATGGACGCTCAGTTCGTAATCCAGGCAGTCATCTCATGCAATTTGAGACTATTCAGTTTTAACAGGTCAAAAAAGTTAGACTCACTTATATGGCAACATTCCAGTCCATCAGATGAAATTGTTGCCATAACACGAGTTTAACTTTTCTTAATCTCACTAAAAAAAGGTTCTCACTTCTTACACCTTTCTTCTACTCGTTTTCCAACCAGCAGACACATCACCACCTTTGTCCGTTTTACCAGGGTCTGTGTCCTTTACTCGTCCTGTACCCAAAGTTCTTCCCCTTTACACTCCATTGAGACTCATCTATCTCCATTTCTCCACTTCTGGTCCCTTCACACTCCACTTTTTAGCACCTGTGGCACGTTCCACGTTTCTGTTGCCTCCACATCCGCCTCCACATCTGGTCCTCCCTCCATTGCATTTGCCTCCATCATCTTCACTTTCGGACTCTTTCTCGCACTCTATCTTCATCTCGTTTTCCCTGGGATTTTCAACTCGTCTTTTGTCACGTACCCCATACTTTATGTATTGCTGTTCTTCTTTAGCCTTCCGAACGCCACTTTAGGCACTGAACAGAATCATTAAGCAACCACTAACCGTCACCCTTTTATACTCTGTGACCTCAATTGGGGAGTTCTGTGCCCCTTTCCCATGGGAAGTGGAGGAGAGCCATTTGATTGACCCCTCACCTCAGGGGTACTTCCCTCACCTAAATCAAATCACCCGGCAGCAGATAGAACAAAGAGCCAAAGCCACAAAACACACCGAAAGGATTTATTGCCCTTTCTCTGCGGAAGGAGAGAGGGATTCCTTCGGCTGAATAGCATTGCATGGGCAGCTGGAATGAAAAATTTAAGTCGTTGAACGCAATGAAAGGGTTGATAAAGACATGGTCCAGGTGATTGCCGGTTTGATGTATTGGGCCGGAGATTAACAGAGAACTCCAGAGAATTTGACGAAATCAAGAGAAGCATAGGTAATAACAAGGAAATAATAATGAGGGTGGAGGGGCCGCCGCTCCAGGTAAGACATTTATTATGTGGAAACCTTAAGTTTGCAAGTCGACCAGTTTCTCACAGTAGCGATGGCAAATAAAGCCACCACCGCCATGGATCCCTTTCGTCCTTTTCTCTACAACGTGGGATTGCGGCGAAGAAAAGACTCGAAATAGAAGAGTAGGAGTAAAAAGGTCGAGGAACAAACAATTGGGGAAAGACCTAATGTGTCCCCCATCAAGGAAAGGAGGACGGGAACTTCCTGGAGGACTGAGTCTTTTGTCCTCCTTGTGTCTTCCTTGTGTCTTCCTTGTGTCCTCCATATGTGTTCCTTATGTCCTTGTGTCCTCCTTGTGTCTTTACTCCTGACGAGGTCATCTGCCCTTCGAAAGATCTCTTTCCACCTGTTGGATCTTGAGCTCCTCTTGTCAGAAAACAGTCTAGTTTAGCCTGTTTAGATGTCAACAATCCAACCATGCGATAAGCTGTACTAAATGACATGGTGCCATCAGAAGCTGAAGGGTAGCCTGACGTGGGTTTAGAGGGTTAGTAACTCACAAGGAGTTCATCAATCCTTTGAAAGTTTTTCTTCCGTGTGGATGTCCAACACAGCCTCCTCAGTGGCAGGAAACTAGTGGGAGGAGCAGGTGTAGTCGTCGACAAATTGACCATGCTACAAGTAGTACTGGGATCATATGGTACGAACAGAAGTAAAGCTGTTCCCCATTTCTCACCAAACTATTCTATTGAGCTGGGAGGTCTGGTTTTGGGTAAAATGTAGCCTCAATTATATATTATAATCAGTCTGCCTCTCTGTCGTATAATCAAATCTGGTCTCAGCCAGAATGAAATATGAAAGGGTTACCACTAGACTAGAACGGTGAATAATCGGATATCACGACAGCTAGAGAAGTTGAATATTCGATTCCGGTCTATTACTGATCAATTACGTAATGTCTCGCTCGCTAGATTGGTCTCTCTTACACTCTCACTCTCTCACCCTCTGTCCCTCTCACCCTCTCACTTTCTCACCCTTTCTTCCACTCTCTCACTTTCACTCTCCCGCTCTCACACACACTCTCTCTCCTTCCGAATCCATTGCCTTCCTTCCCGCGTTCTATTTGCTTTCCACCACACGCCCATTCTCCTCTTTCAGTTTCCCAAATAATTTCTCACTTTCACCCTCCTTACCACTTTCGCTTCTCCCCCCATGCTCCCCCCCTCTCCTGTCCCCCCTTTCCTTCTCCTGTCCCCCCTTTCCTTCTCCTCTCCTTTCCACCCTCCCTTCACTTCCTTCCCCTCTGCCTCTGACCTCATAATGGGCTATTGACTGAATAAGTTTTATGCATTCATTATCTTAAAGGCCATTTACACGGTCAAACAGTTTGCCAAACCCAGTTTGTCAAACAAATGTTTGAAGTGATGTTTCACTGTATGAATGTGGTATTTGGTTGTCAAACATGTTTGTCAAACGTGTTTGACAACCAAATACCCCATTCACACGGTCAAACATTGCTTCAAATACTTGTTTGACAAACCGGGTTTGACAAACCGCTTAACCATGTAAATGTCTCTTTAGGTGACACTAGTGATAATGCCTACGGACCAAGTCATTTAGCATTATTCTATAATTGGAAACTAATCTAAAAAAAGGTTCTACAATCTAATTTCATGATTGTAGATTAATCTTTAAGCTTCCGTTACCCCTCCGTTTTGCCACTAACCCTCTTTTAATCTCTCCTTTATTACATCTATGAACCCACCTCCTCTCAACGATAGGATCCCTCAAGGACAGAAACTATGTTTGCTGCCGAAAAATTCAAATATTCCTCCTACCCTCCTGGCCTTCCACATCCCCTTCTCTCCACTCTCTCCCCCCTCCTCTCCTCCCACTCTTCTCACTCTGTCCTCCTCTCCTCTTCCTACTCTCCCCACTCCTCTCTCCCCCCTTTCCTCCTTTCTCCCACTCCTCCTCTCTCCCACTCTCTCTCTCTCCTTGGCCCCTGTGCCTCCCTCTGTGCCACCTTCCTGCCCAACCAATAAACGGCTCGTAAATGCCTCCACCCACTTACGTCCTCTCTCACTCTTTTTCTCTCTCGGTGGCCGTTTGATCCCGCCTCCTTCAATGAATAATTTGTTAGTGGTCTTCTTTTGTATCGTGTACAACGGGTTGAACTCAATGGCCAACCTCACTGTTCAATTGGACTAAGAAATATGAACACATACGGACACATGAACACACACACACACACACACACACACACACACACACACACACACACACACACACACACACACACACACACACACACACACACACACACACACACACACACACACACACACACACACACACACACACACACACACACACACACACACACACACACACACACACACACACACACACACATGCACACACAAACAAACAAATAAAAACACGTACACATACATATACCAACGGATATTTGCTCCTTACAAGGGAGGTAGCGAAAAAACAAAGGCATAAAATCCACTCCTATTCATTACATCCCCACATACTCCGCTCCCATTCACCCCCTCCCTCCCTCTTATCTTGGCTCCTCCTGGATGACGGTTCATCCCTGCATCTCGACTAGTGCCCTGGGTCAGAAGCAATGCAGGAAGACATAGTACATCCACAGCAAGGCCGCTTCATTTAATCGGCGACCCCCTCTCCGTCCCCTCAAAATATTATTCACACTTACTCTCTCACCCCAATCCCCCACCACTCCATTACATGCATTACGGCATCATCTATACACAACCATTCTCCACTCACCCCTATCTTATGTCTTTTCCCTTCCTTCCTTAACAGACATTCCCCTCTTTCCCAGTACCCCTTTTACCCCATCCATCTATCTCAACTTTGGTCGCCCCCTCATGCTCACTCCTTCCTTCTCTGCCTTCCACGCCTCTTTTACTAATTTTACTTCACTCATCCTTTCCATGTGTCCAAACCATCCCAATAATTTTTCATCAACCCTATCTCCTAATTGACTTTCCACCCCCGTTCTCCTCCTCACCTCCTCGTTTATCGCTCTATCCAGCCTAGTAACCCTTACCTACTTCTCAGACATTTCATCTCAAGCACATTTAAATTCTACCTCTTCCTCCCTTTTGCTACAAGTTTCTGCCCCATGCAGTGCTGTCAACACAATCACTTCTTCATGCAATCTCTTCTTAGCATCCATTTCCCAATGTCTATTTCTCATTACACTTTTTAATCCACCAAGGCACTTACTTGCTTCTCTCAATCTACATTCTACCTCCACCCCACTTCCCCCCTTTCCCGCCACATTCGCACCCAAGTATCTAAAGCTATCCACTTCCTTCAGTCTCTCTCCCTTAATACTCATTTCCAATTTGCTGCCATATTCTCCCCATGTAGATCTCATCACCTTACTTTTACCCACATTTATCTTCAATTTCCTTCTTTCATACACCTTCTTACACTCCGTCACTAACTTCCTTAATCCCTCCTCTGATCCTGCTACAAGCGCAGTGTCATCAGCAAATAACAACTGAATTATCTCCCATTTTTCTCCATTTTCTTTAACCATCTCCAAACCCTGGCCTATTACCCTTGCGTTTACCTCTCGCACTACCCCATCCATGTACAAATTAAACAGCAAAGGCGACATAACACATCCCTGGCGAAGTCCCACCTTTACTTCAAACCACTCACTCTCTCCGTTTCTAGTTCTAACATAGGCTCTCCTACTCTCGTAAAAAATCCTGACTGTTCTTAACAGCTCTCCTCCTATCCCGTATATCTGCAATACCTCCCACAGTACCTTCCTGTCTACCCTGTCATAAGCCTTTTCCAAATCCATAAAGGCCCAAAACACATCCTTACCTTTTCCTAAAGCTTTCCCACATATCTGCTTTAGGAAAAAATAGATCAGATCCACACAACCCCTACCTGTCCTAAACCCACAATCTTCCTCACCAATTATTCCCTATGTTCTTCTCCTAATCTTCTCAATCAAAACTCTCCCATAAGCCTTCCCAACTACACTCAATAAACTGATCCCTCTGAAACTACTACATTCACACTTGTTTACTTTTCCCTTAAAAAGTGGAATTATACAGGTACTCTTCCAATCCTCCGACACTCTAACTTCTTGTAAACAAGCATTATACAACTTCATTAGCCAGTCTGCCATCACCGTACCTCCATTTTTTAGACACTCCAATGACACCCATCCAACCTAGGTGCCTTACTTGCTCTCATCATTTTGATAACTGCTTTCACCTAATCTTTCCTTATTCCTTCTCCATTTTCCTCACTCATCACGGTCATTTTCTTAGCGCTTCCCACTGCAACTACCTTTCCCTCCATATCCTCCTTGACATTTAGCGATTCCCTAAAATAATCTGTTCATTTTCATATCACTGCCGTCTCCTCCACTATCATCTCTCCATCTGCACCTTTTACCGTTTCTTCTCTACTTGATTAGACTCCTCGTTCTCGCTTAATTTCCTTTCAAAAAATCTTTTTATTATTTTAAAAGATTTCTGTCATACTCATACCCCATTTTACATCTGGTCTCCTCTTTGCCTTCTTCATCTTATGCTTTAATTCTCTTCTCTTTTCTTTGTATCTCTCACATGATTCTCTCGTCCTATTTTGTAACTAATCTGTGAATGCTTGTATCTTCTCTTCTACAACCTCTTTTGTTTTATCATCCCACCACTCACTACCCTTCCTTCTATTTCTTCCCGTCCTCTTTGTTCCACATACCAACTTTGCACACCTTGTGACTCCCTCCATCTCCATTCCTCTCCCACTCCTAGCTCTACTCTATCCTTCACTCCCTCCCACTCCTCTCTCAGCTTCTTGTACTCCTCCTTTTCTTTCTCATTTAAGCAGTTTACTCTAAGTACCTCCCTACCTTCTGTCATTTCCTCTTTCTCCATCTATTCTCCACTCTCAACTTACCTTCCACCAAAACATGGTCTGATATTCCCCAACTCTCTTCCCTTAGAACATGTACATCCAAAACTTTTCCTACTCTTCTCCTTTATATAGTCCATTAAAGATCTATCTACCACCCTTCCACCCACTACCCTATCCCATATGTACTTATGCTTGAATTTCTTCCTAAACATTGTATTTGCTATCATCAAATCTTTTTCTAGACACATCTCCACCATCATCTCTCTACTACGATTTTTTCTTGGAACTCCACACTTCCAAACCCCTCAGTCTATTGGTTCATTTCCTACCTTAGCATTAAGGTCTCCCAATACCACTACATTACAGTATATATCTAAAAACGTTACCAAGATCTCTCTAGATTTGATTAAAAATCTCTTTGCTAACTTGTTCCTATCCAGCAACAATGTTAGCATGTTTGACTGCCCCTCTCATAGGCGCGATTTTGTCCCCAAGAATTAAAGCGCTGGTTACCTCCGTCGAAATACTAATAGTAGCGCTGCCCCCGAACAAAATTTTGCTCAGTGTGAAAAAAGGACTAGAACACCTTTATATATGTCCACTGTGTTATTAGGTTTAGTGTCACGTGACCAATTAATGTTTAGTGATTTTTCATGACGTCAACGCATGTAGGCAACACGAT
>NC_134778.1:87819863-87832363 GCF_046742065.1 Oratosquilla oratoria
ATATATATATGTATGTATATATACAGTATATGTATATATATGCGTAAATAACCACTAGGAAAAAGTAAACTAACGAAGCAGAGCGCTTTCGTGTAATTACATCTTCAGTGTATCTGCACTGAAGATGTAATTACACGAAAGCGCTCTGCTTCGTTAGTTTACTTTTTCCTAGTGGTTATTTACGCATTTGTGAACACACGCTCCTGGTGTTTTTATTGCATGTATATATATGTATATATATATATATATATATATATATATATATGTATATATATATATTTGCAGAAACGACAAGGGACTCAAAGAACGGAATACTGAACATTTTCGCCTATTAAGACATCTTCAGACTAGAAGGAAATATAATGGACGATGGCATAGATACGGTAATAGGGGAAAACAGGGAAGCTCACAACAATAAATGTTTAATTCGAAGGATGCTTTGATATTAAATAAATATAACAATTCTTGCAATAAGAAGTACACATAATGAGTAATAAGAATGTAACATAAAATTATATATATATAGCAATAAAAGAATGAATAATTGAAAATAGTAAGCCAAAAATGTAATGGAAAAACAAAAATGAAAATTTGTCACAATAAACCTTTATAACGGAGTTTCACAATAAACACAAAGTGTATTTAACAATTTCCATATTAAGATGCATGTAATAATATGTACACAGAAAAATCAACAATATATCAAAAAGAAATGGTAAACATATAACAAAAGTGACAATTGCTCACAAGAAACCATTATTGAGGAGTTTCACAACATTGTTCCACTATATTGTTGATGATAAAATTGTCTAGCTTATATAAACCCACACTTTAGTTAAGATTTTCATGATTAGTCTTTCTTATAAGACTGGATTAGATAATATTTCTATTTAAAATGGAACGACAATAAACAATGACCTAATTAATGTGAGCAAATAGCCCTCTTGATACTTGGCCAGCTCTAACAATGTATTTGTGCTTGTTCAAATTAAATTACAGTTCCTTGCCAGTTTGACCAATGTAACAAGAATTACAGCTCTTGCAAGGAATACTGTATACATATCCCGCATAATTGACAGGGGAATTTTTCATAATTTTGATAATTATTTTTAATAATTTTTTTTATCTTGGATAGAGTTCTTATACACAATATTGATATTAAATTCACAAAGAACACGAGGAAATCTCACTATACTTTCATGGAAGGGAAGAACTAGCAAATTCTTTTTACAGAATGGAACTTTTTGAGTGATGTTATAGTGAGACTCCCGGCTTTATCATATAATTTTACTATAACACGTTTTGGGTATTTTAGGTATGATGCACTCTCATAAATCATTTGGATCTCTACAGTACATCTAAAAATTTTGTATTACAGACTCTAAAGGCTCAAAGAATCATGGAAAAAATTAAACTTTAGTATTAAGGTGATGAGAAGAATGAAAATGAACAAATGACAAAACATGGGTGGATTTACGAAAAACATCAAACCTAAAATACCTGTCTGTGTATGCTAACATTTAGAAAGGGTAATTTGTTATCTTCTCCTATTTCAGCACTAAATTTTATGGAGGTTACTAAATCATTTAATTGAATAAATAAGTTATTTAAGTTAAAAAAAGTCGGTCAAATATATATCCTTTCATCAACATATCTGAACCAAATGACGTTACGAGAGAGAATATAAGATAGCAATTCCCTTTCAAAAAAATCTAGAAATAACTTACACAGCAGAGTAAACAAAAGGATTCTCCATAGCCATACAAATTTTTTGAATATAAAAATCACCATTAAAAACAATCTTAGAATCGACAACACAGACCTTAATTAGAGTAATTACAGTATTCCTTTCAAAAACTTTAGTTCACGTAAAATCGGTGAAACTGGCGAGGAACTAAGATTTACGATCAGCCAACATATATATATATATATATATATATATATATATATATATATATATATATATATATATATATATATATTTATATATATCTATATATCTATATCTATATGTCTATTTATATATATCTATATGTCTGTCTATCTATCTATCTATCTATCTATCTATATATATATATATATATATATATATATATGTATATATATATATATGTATATATATATATATATATGTATATATATATATATAAATAAATATATATATACTGTATATATATATATATATATATATATATATATATATATATATATATATATATATATACATTTATCTATGCCATCAACAGCATCATTAAATTAATTTTTCATCATGAATATCGTCACCATCATCAGTGTAACTATCATCACCGACATCAACAACACCATCATCATCATCATCATCACCATAATCATCATAATAATCATTGCCATCACAACCCTTATCACCATTACCATCACCATCGTCACCATCCTTTAACTGAAGACACGCATTTCTAAATCGACCACCCGCTTTGTGGTGCACGGCGCAATCTACTGATAGATGGCGTCGTATATAATCACACTCACCATTTTATGAAGTCAAATTAGAGTGAGGAGTCCACCCCTCCCCATTCTCCTTACTGCCCTCCCCCTCCTCTTCACCCTAACCCTCCGAACGAGAGGCAATAACGACATCTGTTAGTGGATTGGGGAACTAGACAGTTGTCGTCGAACTTTGGAAGATTGGTGTACTTCCTCACATTCTCCTGGGACGACCCTTTTCCATCATTCATATATAATATATACATATACATATATATAAATATATATATATATATATATATATGTATATATATATGATATATATAATATATATATATATATATATATATGTATATATATAATATATATATATATATATATATGATATATATATATATATATATGTATATATATATATATATATACATGTATATATATTCTTCTTTTTTTGTCTAATAACACTCCTTCTCTGGGAACGGGTGAAGACCGTTTCTCACCCAATAAGCACAAAAAGTTTTCTCAAGACTTTTGTTTCTCACACACCGAGATCACGGTTTTGCTGCAAGGGTGGTCTTTGTGTTTGGTTATTTGTTGTTGTTGTTGTTGTTATTTCATCTCCTATCACCTCTCTCTCTTCTCCCTCCCTTGTTCATTCTATTTTCCATTACTTCTTAATTCTTATCAGTTGTCTTTTCTGTCTGTTCATCTTTCCACTTCACGTAATTCCCTCTTTATCATTTCGTTCTCTTTTTCTTGTATGCCTCCTCCTTTCTCATCTTTTTTTCTTCCTCCCTTCAATTTAATTCTGCTTTCGGCTTCTTTTTTCTGATTGTCTCATACCATAACTTTTGTTTTCTCTTTCCCTTTTCTTCGCTTTTATTCCCCACAGCCACCCTTCTGTTATCTCGTTTCCTTTATTTTTTTCATTTTTTCGTCTCTCCCTACGCCATCTGTTTCTCTTATCTCCGGTCTTTCGTCTTTCTTCCTTTCTTCCCCTTTCCATCTATTCGGTTTCCCTATCCCCTTATTTCTCCTCTTCTCGTATCGTGATCTTCCTTTCTCATCCTCATCTTAGACTCGGCGTATTGTCTCTTTTTTTTTTCTTTTTTTTTTCTCCCATTTCTCTCGTTCCCTCACGCTCTTCTCTCTTTTCATCTATTTTTTTCTGTCATCTAAAGTCTCGTTTCTTTTCACTTTTACGTTGACAATTACCAGCGCTTCTGTCCTTGTGGGACAATATTGCATCGAAGTGGTCAAGGAAAGAGAGCCGCAGCAAAATGGAACGAATTTTATCAAATCAAAATCATTATCCTTTCTTTCTCCTCTTTATCACCCACTCGCATTTCATCTCCAGCCCTTCCTTGTTCCTCCTTCCTGCTTGTGATTTACTTTTCTTATTCCCTTCTCTGTCTTCATATCTCGATTATAAACATACCAACCTTCCACTGCTCAATATTTCTGTCAAAATTCTCTTTTCTGTTCCATTCCCTCCTCCCAGCGATCAATTTCCATATTTCCTTTACTCTTCATTTTTCAACAACGTCACAGATCGACAAAAAAGAAAAAAAAAAAAAAAAAAAAAAAAATAGACACAATAAAGTTAAAGACCGGCAGAGAATCGTTCAGGAAATAAAAGAGAGAGGAAGGGGCATAAAATGAGAACTAACAGGAGAAAGAATGGGAGGAAGAACACACTAAGCCACGCACTCTAAGGAATTCCCTTCAGTCTTTCTCGTTCTCTCTTCTTTCTCTTTGTCTCCTTCCTTATTTTACTCTTCATCATCTCTTGTTCATTTCTATTGTTTTTACTTTGTCTTTTGCCATGCTTCTCCTACCTCCCCTTCCTCCTCCTCCTTCTCCTCCTTTCCTCCTCCTCTTCTCCACTTCTTTCTATTCCTCCTCCTCTTCTCCTCTTCCTTCTACTCCTCCTCATAACCCCCATCATCATCATCTATCCCCCTCCTTCTTCACTTCCTCCTCCTCCTCCTCCTCCATTTCCTCTACCTCCTCCTCCTCCTCTTTCTCCTCCAACTCCTCCGCCCCTCCTCCTCCTCTTTCTCTTCCTCCTCCTCCTACCTTCTCCATTACCCCCTCCTCCTCCTCCTCCTCCTTCTCCTTCATCCCCCACCTTCTCCACTGCCCTCCTTCTCCCCTTTCTTCTCCTCCTCCTCCACCCCCACCTTCTTCACTACCCTCCGCCTTCCCCTCCTCCTCCTCCTCCTCCTCCTTCTCCTCCTTCTTCTCCTCCTCCATCCCCCACCTTCTTCACTGCCCTCCTCCTCTTTCTTCTCCTCCTTCTTCTCTTCCCTTCCTCCTCCTATTTCTTATCTTCTCCTTTCTCTTCTAATTATTTATCCTCTTCTTCCCTTTCCTATTCTCTTCCCATTTCTACTCCTCTTCCTACTGTTTATCATCCTTATCTTTCTTTTCCTCTTCGTCTTCCTTTTCTCCCTTCTCCTGTTTCTCATCACTCTACCGCTCTTACTTCTCCTCCTTCTCTTTCTCTATCTCTCTCTCTCTTTCTCTTTCTTCTCCTCCTCCTCTTCCTCTCTCTCTTTCTCTCTTTCTCTTTCTTCTCTCCTCCTCTTCTTTCATCTCTTGTTTCTTGTACTGTTCCTCTGACCCTTTCTCTTATTGTTCCTTCTATACTTCCTTCTTCACCCTTTCCTGCTCTTTCTCTTCCTCTTCTCAACCTCATTCTCCTTTCCTCTTGTTCCTCCTTATTCTATTCTTCTTCTTCTTCTCCCCCTCTATTTCTCTTACACATTTCCCCCTTCTTCACCTCCTCTTCACCATCTCTTCCTTCCCCATCTCCTTCTCTTCCTCTTTATCCTCTTTTATATTCCTCTTTTTCCTCTTTCTCATTATTATATATTCCTCCTCCCCTCCCTCATTATTCTAGCGTCATTCGCTTCCTCCTCATCCATCTACTTCCTCTCCTTATTTATCTCTTCAGTCCTTCTTCTTCTTCACCTCCTGTTCTATCTCCTCTTCCATCTTCACTCTTCAGCATACTCTTCAGTAACATCCTCTCTATCATTCGTTTTTCTCCCCTCCTTCCTCCTCTTTTTCTTTCTTCGTACTATTTCTCTTCTTTCTCCTTTTTTTCTCTTTTTCTTCCACATTTCCTTTTTCTTCCTCCTTCCCTTTCTCCCTTCTCATTTCCCCCCTCCTTTTCTTATTCTTCTTCTTCCTCACCTCCTCCTCCTCCTTCTCCTCATTTTCTCTCTCTCTGTTATCTCCTTCCTCCTTTTTATTCCTACTCCTTTTCCTCTTATTTCTCATCCTTCCCTTCTTCATTCTCATCCTTATCTCTGACTTCTCCTTTCTCTGACTTTGATTCTCCTTCTTTAATTTCATTTTCCTTCTCAATTCACTTCTCCGTTTCGTTTCTTTTTTTCATTTTCTCCTCTTTTGTTGCTTCGTCTTCATCTCTTTTCATTTAACTCTTCTCTTGATTTCCTTTGGTTTCTTGTTTATCCTCATTCCACTCTCTACCTCCGCGTTTTCATTGTCAGGAATTCTCTCCTTTTTTTTCTCAACTACGAGCTTTTCTTACCCCCCCTCTCTCTCTCTCTCTCTATCTATCTATCTATCTATCTATCTATCTATCTATCTATCTCTCGCTTATCTCTCCATTTTGTTTCTTTCTCTTTCTTGCTTCTCTCTCTCGTGCTTCTCTCTCTCATGATTCTCTCTCTCTCTCTCTCATGATTCTCTCTCTCATGCTTTTCTCTCATGCCTCTCTCTCTCTCTCTCTCTCTCTCTCTCTCTTGTGCTTCTCTCTCTCAAACTTCTCTCTCTCTCTCTCTCTCTCTCTCTCTCTCTCTCTCTCTCTCTCTCTCTCTCTCTCTCTCTCTCTCTCTCTCTCTCTCTCTCTCTCTCTCTCTCTCTCTCTCTCTCTCTCTCTCTCTGTCTATCTCACCCTTCCCCTCGCTCTCTCACCCTTCCCCTCGCCCTCTTACCCTTTCCCTCTCACCCTCTTTCCTCTTCTACACCTCTCCTCTTCTTTTCCACGCCCCTTCATCCCTTCTCCCCTTCTCCCCTTCTCCCCGTTTCCCTCCTTTTTCCTCATGTTCTCTTCCCTCTCACCCTTTATTCTTCCGTAACTGTATCCCTCTGTCTCCCACTGTACCCCTCTTTTCCCCTCTACCTCTCACCCTCTCCCCTTCCCGCTCCCCTCTACCGCCTCTTCACCCCTCTCTTCTCCTTTAGATCTCTTATTACTTCTCGGCTGGCCTTGTAATAAACACTCGGCGTTCCACTTCTTTCCCTTTACTGAATCATTATTGCTCTTTCGCCTGCGTGCGCTGGTGGCGTCATGGGAAGCGTCCTGGTCTCGTATTTGCTTAGTTGTGGGTTTGAATCCGGTACTCCTTTCCGATTCTCAGCTGTGACTGGTTACCTGCTCTCAACAGTCCCCAAAGCGCATTATAAGGGAAAGGTGACGACTTAGCCCGCAGCAACTCAGCGTCTCTTGGTGTAGGCTTATAATTTTTTTCAGTACCTTCAAACTCATTACGATCCCAAAAGATTTTATTCTGATAACCTCAGACGCAAATGACTGTTGCTCCACCTTCGTGGATCTTAAAAAGGCCTATAACTGTATCCACCAAATAAATCTGTGTAAATGACTGTTTAACTTCAGAGAATCACTTAAGATCCCAGGGACATAATGCTGTCGCACCGTCTTCGTGGATGTTAAAGAGGCTTATGACTGCGTCTATTGGGAAAGCTTGTGGGAAATACTGCCCAAGTTTGGACTCTCGAGTAATTTAATAAAAATAATGCAGGCGTTGGTCACAGTCCCGTCTCCCGGGTGAAGGTCTGGTTATGTGGGTCAAAAAGGGAAACTTTTGCCCGGTGTGTGACGAAGATATTTACAGGGTTCTTGAGGAGATGGGAGGGCAGATGGAAGAGATGATGAAGAGGTGACTGGAAAAGAGTCTTGTTCTAGAATAGGTAAATTTTGCGAGGTGATAGCGACGTAAGGATGACAAGCAATCTGGAGATCGATGACCTTGTCTACGATGTGATTGGTTTAGATAAAAGAGGTGAGGAGCCTTCGCCAGGAGGCGCTGAATACCTGCGACCAAAGCCGTCACCTTTGCCCTGCTATGCTCTTTGGGGACTGTTGGGCTAGGTAATGAACAGTCACTTCTGGGAGTTGGAGAGGAGTGCGGGATTTGAACTCATAACTAAGTGAATTGAGGATGTGAAGTCCCTGCAGCACACTCTAAAGACGATCATCATTATCCTTAATCGGGAGGCATGATACGCCAGGGGACTCGTCGCTTCACTCACACGCTGCGTTGCCAGTCACCGCGGTCTCCCCGAGGAAGCTCCCATGCAGACCCCCTTCCCATTCTCAACTTGTTTATCTGTGTACCCTACATTTATGTATTGCTGTCCATTCGTATCTTAGAGACACGCGTGCGCACACGCACATTCACATATATATACGAGTATACACACACAGACACACAAACATAAACACACACACACACACACACACACACACACACACACACACACACACACACACACACACACACACACACACACACACACACACACACACACACACACACGCACACACACACACAAACAAGCACACATACACACACACACAAACACATGCACCCACTCATACACACACACACACTCTACCGTCTCGGCCTCCCCTCAATCATTATTTTCCAGCCTTTACTTTATGTTGGTGTTCTTGCACATTTTCATTTCTCTCTTTGCAGGTTGCGCTCTCCCTCTTATTTGACTCAGTTTCAATTATTTTCGGACAATTTTCTTTTCTTTTTTTCCCTCTAGTATCTAGCTTTGAGGTTCTTTTTTTGTGGGGGGAGGGGGAGACTAGGGGAGGGTCATGTATCTACATATGTCGACTCTCTTTTATTTACTTTCCCTTTGGCAATCGTATAGCTTTTCAAGAAAATTTATAATATATCTCTGTCTATCTCTGAGTCTTTAATCTATTTGCTATTGTATTTTGTATTAAATATTATATTTATTTTGAAATTATAACAAATAATAAGGTTCATGATAATGATAATTTAGATTATGTAATAAAGATGCCAACAATGTTAAATGATAGAAAGGGGAAAGATGATATTCGTATCTAATAATGAATAAATTTGATAACCACAGACTGACTAAAATTGTCTATCCTTGTATTTACTGTACATACATGGTATGGACTAAAATATTTGTTTTAATTATATTGTGTATACTTCTTTCTTTTTCGAATAAATCACTTCTATTTATTTTCTTTAATTCGTAATAGTCTTCGCAATACGTTCACTTTTGCTTACATGTACTTGGCTCTCTCCTGGATGCTCTGCTCCTCTCCTCCCAACCACTCCCTCTCACGCCTTTTTAGTTTTCCTCTTTCCATTCATAAGATTAATCACTCATTATCTTTTGATACAATTTTATCTTTACTTTGTCTTTTCGTTGCCCTGGTGTTTGTCTTTTTCTGTCTTTGTCTTGTCTTGTCTTGTCTTGTCTTGTCTTGTCTTGTCTTGTCTTGTCTTGTCTTGTCTTGTCTTGTCTTGTCTTGTCTTGTCTTGTCTTGTCTTGTCTTGTCTTGTCTTGTCTTGTCTTGTTTTGCCTTGTTTTGCCTTGTCTTGTCTTGTCTTGTCTTGTCTTGTCTTGTCTTGTCTTGTCTTGTCTTGTCTAGTCTTGTCTAGTCTTGTTTTGCCTTGTCTTGTCTTGTCTTGTCTTGTCTTGTCTTGTCTTGTCTTGTCTTGTCTTGTCTTGTCTTGTCTTGTCTTGTCTTGTCTTGTCTTGTCTTACTTTTTATTTTAGAATCCTTATCACAATACGCCCCCTTTTGTTTAGCGTCTATCTGGCTTCCCTCGGGATGTCCCGCTCCCTTTCCCCACCCACTCCCTCTCTCTCTCACGCGAGCCCGAGGCAATCTGTCTTTCCAAATTTGTTTGCAAGCCAGTAAACTTTGCCTGCAAATATGCTTCTTCCGGGGCCTGTTGGCTGGTGAAACGTTATGAACCGCAAGTATGTCTCGCTCATGTGCCAAAAAACAAGAAACGCGCGAACCAGAAGCGTCTAGATACAAACACGCAAACGACTCAAGACAAGCGAAGCAAAGCCAAGTTTGCTTAACTCGCTGGTGATGAAGCAGCTGGCACTATGTACGTCAAGACCGAGAAGAAGGAGAAGAAGAAGGTGAGGAGCCTACGCCAGGAGGCTTTGAATAGCTGCGGCCAAAGCCGCCATCTTTGGGAATCGGAAAGGAGTGCGGGATTCGAACCCACATCAAAGCAAATGAGAGACCAGGACACATCTTACGAGTAACTTTCTCACTGTACTATGCACCTTTCCATTATATTTTTTCTAATTTTCCATTTAGTTTATTTTTGACTTATTTATTAATTCATTTGTTTGTTTATTTACTTGTCTATTTATTTTCTTGTATATTAATTCATCTACTTATCTACTTGCCAATTTATTTATCTATTTACTTATTTACTCATCCATTTATTCATTCATTTATCTATATATTTATTCATTTATCAATTTTTCGTATTTCATTTATTTTCTTAGTGATCCAATGTCACCGTTTTCCCACCAGGACAATAGGTCCAACGTTGAACCCTTTTCACTTCAGCCGAGTGGAACCCCCACTCCAGCCCCACCAGCAACGGCGAACCTTTTTATTGCTTAACCATTGTGGTTTGATTCTTCATTCTTCCTTCCTCCTTTTTTCTCCTCCCTCTATTCTTCCTTCATTTCTCCTCCTCTTTTCTTCTTACTCTCTTCTTTTCTCCTCCTCCTATTCTCCTTCCTCCTCTCCTCCTTCCATTCTCTCCTTTCCTTATTCCTGCTTCCTCTCCCTTCTTCCTTTTCTTCCTCCGTATTTTTCCTTCTCCTCCCTCCTCTCCCTCTCCTCTTCCTTCCTTCTCTTCCTTCCTCTTCCTCCTCCTCTTCCTCCTCCCATCTCCTCTTCCTCCTCCTCCTTTCTCATTACTTCCCCTCCTTCTCCTTTTTCCTCCTCCTCCTCCCCCTCCTTCCTTCTCCTCTCTCCTTCTCTTCCCCTCACTCCCACCCCCCTCTTTTCTTTTCCTCCTCCTTTTCCTCCCACCTCCTCCCTCACCTCCTCCCCTCCACTCCTCCCTCCTCCCTCCTTCTCTTCCTCACTCTTCCTCTCCTACACTCCCTCCTACCTCTTCCTCCTTCCTCCTTTCCCCTCCTCCTCTCACTCCTCCCCTTCCTCCACTTCCTTCCTCCTCTCCTCTCTCCTCTACCTCTCCACTCCTCCCTCCTCCTCCCTCCTCTTTTCCTCCCCCTCCCTCCTCCCTCCTCCTCCTCCTCACCTCCTCACTCCTCCTCACTCTCCTCCTCCTCCCTCCCTCCCTCCTCCTCCTCCTCCTCCTCACTCCTCTTCACTCCTCCTCACTCCTCCTCATCCTCCTTCTCCTCCTCTCCCTCCTCTCCCTCCTCCTCCTCCTCCTCCTCCTCCTCGTCCCGCTCTTTTTTCTCACTCCTCATACCTCCTCCTTTATACTTTTTCTCCTTCTCTTCTCCCTCCTCAATATTCCAACCTCCTCGCCTCCCCTTGTAGTTTCCGAGTAACAGGTCCCTTTTTACTCTTCCTTCTCCTCCTCTTCCTCCTGTCTTCCTAACTTCTCCTCCCCTATACCCTTCCTCTCCCCCTCCCCAGTTCATTCCCCTGCCCCCACTCTGTTCATCCGCCTCCCTTTACGGCAGCGGTCCCCGAGTAACAGGTCCGTCTGCACTCATTATACAGTACATCCTCCTCACTCTTTCTCCTTCCCCCTCCCCCGTAACCCTTGTTCACCCCTCTCCCCCCTCCCCGCAGTCCCCGAGTAACAGGTCTCTCCTCACTCTCCCTCCTCCTCCCTTCTCTCCTTCCCCTGCTTTCCCCTTCTCTCCCCCATCTCCCCCCTCCCCTTGTTTTCCCCCCTTCTCCCCCAGTAGCACCCGAGTAAGAGGTCCTACCTTCCTGACAACACGAAGGCTCCGCAGTGCGACATGCGGGACAACTCGGTGTCCAGCGTGATCGAACCCGAGTCGACGGCGCAGTCGCGGATAATCATGGGCGTGAGGTCATCAGCTGCAAAGCGACTTGGGTCTAATTATTCGGGCAGGAAGTAGACGTCAGGCTGTGCATGTGGCTATGGCGGGCGTAAAAGTTGTGGGTGTGTAAGTGTAGTTGTGCAGGCAAGTAAAAGTTGTTTGTTTGTTTGTTTGTGTATGTGTGTGTGTGTGTGTGTGTGTGTGTGTGTGTGTGTGTGTGTGTGTGTGTGTGTGTGTGTGTGTGTGTGTGTGTGTGTGTGTGTGTGTGTGTGTGTGTGTGTGTGTGTGTGTGTGCGTGTGTGTGTGTGTGTGTGTGTGTGTGTGTGTGTGTGTGTGTGTGTGTGTGTGTGTGTGTGTGTGTGTGTGTGTGTGTGTGTGTGTGTGTGTGTGTGTGTGTGTGTGTGTGTGTGTGTGTGTGTGTGTGTGTTTAGTTGTAGGGACGTAAACGTGGAGGTGTGCATGTAGTTGTTGAGGCATGTAGGGTTGGGGGAGTAATTGTGGGGGATGTGAAGGGATTGTGCATATAGTTGTGGTATTCTTCTACATGTGGGCGATTTGTAAATTTGTCTAGGTATATAGGCGTAACATTAATTCGGATTATACATGTAGTTGTGGGGAAGAGGGGATGGGATTGTGGCTGGGATAGATGTTATTTGGACGTGAAAATATACTTGTAGTTATGGGGATGTTGTCACGGAGGGTTACCTAGAAATTCTTGTTGTAGATTTTAACTTGTAATATATTTTGGGGGGAAGTGGAACGACTGATTGTTCTTAAGACATTTAACAAGTCGTGTTACTCTAAGTTAATGCATGTAAACTTAACAAAGATGTACAGATTGTGGATTGGTGGTGATAACTTGAAATGATGCTGGGTGTTTATCTCCAAGGCACTGGTTACCTCCTCTGCCACGCATGCGCAAGAGTGTGTTGACCTGCGCAGTGCGGGTTGCCCAGAAAACTGGTAGC
>NC_134778.1:87849863-87852363 GCF_046742065.1 Oratosquilla oratoria
TCGTTCTCCTAATGATATTTCTACTACTCTTTACTTCTATTCAAACACTTCTAACCTTCTCTTTTTTTGTTTAGCAAGTGTCCTAGTTTCACACCCATATAGTACAATTGGTCTTATCACTATATTACATATTCTTAGCTTCGTTCTCCAAGTGATATTTCTACTATTCATTACTGAAATTTGTACAAACATACATTTTATTTTATACATACGTACGTACATACATACATACATACATACATACATACATACATACATACATACATACATACATACATACATACATACATACATACATACATACATACATACATACATACATACATACATACATACATACATACATACATATATATATATATATATATATATATATATATGTGTGTATATATATATGTATATATATGTGTGTGTGTGTGTATGTATATATATATATATATATATATATATATATATATATACATATATATATGTATATACATATATATATATATATATATATATATATATACATATATATATATATATACACCCAAAAGAACACCTTGGGGTACACTGTCAGATTTGAATATCATCTGTCTGCCGCCGGGCTATTTTAATTAGTATGGATATAAGTCCTCATTCCCTCAAACTACCAATCCCCAGGACACTCACACCCACACCCACACACCCATTACACCACCCCTCACGTACCACCAACCCACCCCCCATGATTCAATACCATCTCCCATCCCCCATACCACCTCCTATCTCCTCATACCATCTCCCAAACCACCCCCATCTTCCCACTCCTAACCCCAACCCCCCACCACCTAAGTCACTGTGCCACACTGCCCATCCAGCCCCCTAAACCACCTCATAATCCGAGTCCCCATCCCCCAAACCACCCCATCCCCTACCCCCAACCCCCTTCCCCCATCACCCAAACCACCCCCTTCCTCCAACCCCCAATTCCCCATCCCATAAACCTCATTTCCCACCCACCACCAAACCACCTCCCTTCCCCCATCCCCCTATCCTTCCAATCCCCCCCCCATTTTCATCCCCCAATCCACCTGTCCACCTCACTGATATTGTTATCATCATTCTTATTATTGTCGTTGATAGTGAAAGAATTTTTTTTACTATATCCTCTTCCATGTCTCTGTGTTTATGTCCATCGGATGAGTGTTGCTCTTGTAAAGAAGGAATTCATGCAAGGGGTTCTCTAATTAGGCTGACGTTCACGTCCTGTTTGGAGCACTTTTGCCGCAGGTACAAGCGGCCGTCCAGTCTCCCCGGCCCTTTGATCTTTGCTCTCATGCAAATACACAGACTCACAGACATGTTGACACGCAGACAGACATGCAGGCACACAGATGCACAAATATACTGACACGGGGAATGACAAACAAACACATATAGCATCACAGATATTGTGATTCGCACACAGACGAACAGACATGCTGACATGCAGACAAATAGACGCGCAGATATGCTGACATATAGACAACCATACAGACGCATATATATGCTGATGCAGATTCCCAGGCGCACAGACATACTGAAATGCTGACAAATACACAGACAGACACATAGACAGACATGCTGACACGCAGATAGAGACACAGATATACTGACACTTAGACTCACAGAAATAAAAAGACATGCATTCGAATTCATACACAAGGAAATACGTAGACATACACAGACGCGTGGACATAATAACGCGCAGACAGCCGCGCGCGCGCACACACACACACACACACACACACACACACACACACACACACACACACACACACACACACACACACACACACACACACACACATATAAGCACGTGTGTGCGCGCGTGCATGCATAAATCTATAAGCACGTGCGAATGCAAGCACTTTTGCACGCGCAAATAGAACCCATCCTGCTCTTGATCCGTGGGCCAAATTTGGCCAGGGCGGGAGATTTAAAAGGGGCATACCGTCCGCCGGGCTCGGGACTGCCGGGCCCAGCAACTGGGCCATGATTGAAAAAAATTGACCGAAAAGCCACAACAAAAGAAGAAAAAATATATATTGCATTCTTCTGGATGCTTTTGTGTTTTTCAATTGGGTTTCTTGCGTGTAGTGTGTAGCTAACTAAATGTGTAATTTTGTGTAACTGTCTGTCTGTCTAAATATGCATTTATATCTATATGTATTACATTTATATAACAGAAGTGCGTATTTACCTATATACATATACATGTGCATACAGATATACTCGTACATATGTACATAAATGTGCATATACGTGTATATATAAATATACATATACATATTTATATATGTACACATTTGCAATTTCTATAAAATGACAAAGAACGTACAGCGTCAATGATTTTAAGAGAGCATTTCTCTAACTTTCCACATCTAGTCTTTCCCTCAAAGTTTATATTCTGGAGGAGAATACAAAAGGCGTCAGAGCTTTGCTCTATCTATTACTGACAGCTATGTAAGCCACTACGCATGACTTCCTTTAGGGT
>NC_134778.1:87862363-87869863 GCF_046742065.1 Oratosquilla oratoria
AGGAGGAGGGGGTGGGACGGGGGTGGGTTTGGGACGCGGGGGGGGGGAATGGGGAGGAGAATGGAGAAGGGAAGAAGGAAGGAACGGGGGTGTGTGGGATGGGGACGTGGGAGAGGCGGAAAAGAGTGTAAGAGGAGGAAGAAGAAAGAAGATAGTTGTGGGGGTGGGGAGGGGAGGAGGAGAGTGGAGAAGGTAGAGGGGGAGAGAGAGGGGAATGTGTAGAAGAGAAAGAGAAGAAGCTATAAAAGGTTTGTGAGGGTGGCGGAGGCAGAGTGCAGAAGTGAAAGTGAGGGGTTAGAAGTAACGTGAAAGTGAAATTGAGAGGTTATGGGGAAAGCGTTGGACGGGGATGGGGTGGCGTCGGACGGAGACGTGGGGGAGAGAGAAGAAGGGAGAATGTAGGAGGGGAAGAGAGGGAAAAGGGAAAGGGGATAGAAGTATGTGGAATTGGAAATAATGGGGAGCTATGGGGATGGTTTAGACGAGGATGGGGATGAAGGAAGAAAGAGAAGGGTAGGGATAAGGAAGAATGGCGATTGTTTTGGAGATTGTGATGGAAGATTAAGAAAACGATATTTGACCGAGATAAAGAAGAAAAGGGAGGGAGAAAGAAGAAAAAGAAAAAGGAAGTGGGAAAAAAGTGGGAAGAACGGGGAAAAAAAAATATTGGTGGGATGTGTGGGAGAATAATAATAATAAAAAAAAGAGGCCAGCTGGCCTGGGGAAGAAAAGGAAGTATTGGCATGGGATGAGAGGAGAGAAGAGGAGGGAGGAGTAGTGAAAAGAAGAAGAAGAAGAAGAAGAAGAAGAAGAGGAAGAAGAAGAAGAAGAAGAAGAAGAAGAAGAAGAAGAAGAAGAAGAAGAAGAAGAAGAAGAAAGAAGAAGAAAGAAGAAAGAAGAAAGGAAGAAGAAGAAGAAAGGAAGAAGAAGAGAAGAAAGGAAGAAGAAGAGAAGAAGAAAGGAAGAAGAAGAGAAGAAGAAGAAGAAGAAGAAGAAGAAGAAGAAGAAGAAGAAGAAGAAGAAGAAGAAGGAGAAGGAGAAGAAGAAGAAGAAGAAGAAGAAGAAGAAGAAGAAGAAGAAGAAGAAGGAGAAGGAGAAGGAGAAGGTGGTGGTGAGGATCCTACGCCAGGAGGCGCTGAGTAGCTGTGGCCGAAACCGTCACCTTTGCCCTATTATGCGCTTTGGGGATTGTTGGGCGGCAGGTCACTAAGAGTCACTGTTGGGAATCGGAGAGAAGTGCGGGATTCGAACCCACGAACTAAGCGAATGCGAGACCAACACGCCTCTGATTACGCCACCAGCGTAAGAGGAGGACGGAAGGGGAATGAAATATTAAGTAAAGGAATCGGGGAGACGAATAGTAAGGTAATAAGGGAGCATAAAGAGAGTTGGATGGGACGAGGGAGTCTTTCATAAGCAATAACCAGAGCTTCTTTCACTGGGGAGCAATATCGCAATTAAGAGGAGGAGTCATAGACGAGGCAAAGGAGAAAGAACCGAGGAGAACAGTAGCAGAAACGAAGGAGAGTAAAAATTGAAAATAGTCAAAATATTCTTTAGAGTTGAAGTTATTCTCCGGACATTAGCGAAAACTAAGTGACTCTGGATCGTAGGGGGTGTCACTGAAATCCCAAATACATTGATCGCGGAAAACGCTTGCGCTCAGGGATGGGGAGGGAAGAAGGAGAGAAGGAAACTGGCAAAGGAAGTTGGAGAGAGAGAAAGTTAAAGACAAGAAGATGTGCATAAGATAAATAGGAGGAACGGAAGACAAGAGAAACTAAAGGGCGTTAGCTGGGACTTATTAGAGAGGGAGCATTCGACTGGAATTGGGAGGGGGAAGAAAGAAAAGAGGGAGTGAAAAGAGGATTACAGAAGAGATTACATTTAGGGAATTTAAACTAGGGGAAGAAAACGGGACAGAGTAAATGGGATGAGGAGGCAGAAGGGAGGGGAGACTGGGGAAGAGGGGAAAGGCAATGGAACGAGAATGGGAAGGAAGACGAGGGGGAAGGGACGGGAGAAGGAGTGGGTTGGAGAGAGTAAGCGTTGGGTGGGAAAGAGAGGAGGGAAGGAAATGAGAGGAAGAGGGGAGAGGGAGTAGAGTGGGAGAGAGAAGGCGTTCAGTGGAGGAAGAGGGGGAAGAAAGGAGGGAAGGAAATGAGTAGGGAGAGGGAGAGGAAGATTCGCCTCTTCATCACGTGTTCTTGCTCTCAGTTACATAAAATCATGCTGTGTTCACCTGAATGAAATCTGTTAAGCTCGGTGAAGTATTGGAACGGGAAGGGACGGTGTAGGAAAGGGAGAGGGGAGGGAGAATGGAGGGAGAAGGGAGAGAAAAGTGTAGGAGAAGATTAGGTTAGAGGAGAGTGATAAGAGAATATTGGAGGTAGAGGAGAAGGAAGGAGAGGGTAGGTGAGGCAAAGGGAGGGAAGGAAAGGGAAGGGAAGGGAAGGGAAGGGAAGGGAAGAGAAGTGAAGTGAAGGGAAAGGAAACGAATGGAATGGAAGGAGAAGGAAGAGAAGGGAAGGGAAGGGAAGGGAAGGGAAGGGAAGGGAAGGGAAGGGAAGGGAAGGGAAGGGAAGGGAAGGGAAGGGAAGGGAAGGGAAGGGAAGGGAAGGGAAGGGAAGGAAAAGAAAGTGACGGGAAGAGAAGGGACGGGAAGGGGAGGGAAGGGGCGGGAAGGGAAGGTAAAGAAGAGGAAAAGGAGGGAGGGGAAGGCAATCGTAGGATAGATAAGGGGGTGGTAGGCAAAGAGAGGGTAGGCAAGAAGGGAAGGGGAGAGGAAAGGAAGGGAAAGAAAGTGAAGAGAAGGAGAGGGTAGGTGAGGAAAGGGAAGGGGAAGGAAGGAAAGGGAATGGAAGGAACGAGAGCATAGGCAAGGAAATAGAATGGAAGGGAAGGAAAGGGGAATGTAGGGGAGGTAAGGGGAAAAAGGGGAAGACAAGGGAAGGGAAGGGAAGGGAAAGAAGGGTTTTGTGAGGGCTATGATCTCTTCAGAGGAGAATGAATGAGAGAAGGAGTCTACCTATGTGCTGCAAAGTGATATTACGTGTTCTGTCTCTCTTCTGTAAATTTTTTCAGTTTTGCTTATTTGTTCGGATATCTTTTAATTATTTCCAGTGGCGTGAGAGACCACCCCACAAAAAAGAAATCAAGTTGATAACTTAATATTGAAGGAAATTATGATTTAAGAATATTCCATAATTTTCTAGAAATAGATAAACAGTTTTGTCAGGCTATATATATAATATATATATATATATATATATATATATATATATATATATATATATATATACATATACATATACATATATATATAAATATATATATATACATATATACATATATATATATATATATATATATATATACACATATATACATATATATATATATATATGTATATATGTATATATATACATATATATATATATATATACATATATATGTATATATATATCTATATATATATATATATTTTATATATATACACGGAGTTAAACACGACAGCATTTTGGCACTGGTTAATCTTCTTACTGATATATATATATATATTATATATTTATATATATATATATATATATATATGTATATAATATATATATGTATATATATATATATATATATATATATATATATATATATAAAGAACATAAACATAACATAAGAATGAAGGAGACTACAAGAGACCATAAGGTCTACACTAGGCAGTTCCGTATCCATCACCACCTGTCATGCCCATCAATAAAGTTGTCTAACTGTTTCTTAAAAAAACTGATAGTTTCAGTGCTCACTACATGATTACTAAGTCTATTCCATTCGTTGACTACCCTATTGATATACCAATTCTTGCCTATTTTCTTCTTAAATCTAAATTTGTCCAGTTTAAATCTATTACTGTGAGTCCTGCCCTGTTGTTTTAATATGATGACCTTGTTTGCATCACTCTTGTTAAAGCCTTTGATCCACTTGAACACCTCTATTAGATCTCCCAGCACTCTGCGTCTTTCTAGAGAGTGTAAGTTAAGGTGCCGAAGCCTCTCTTCGTAAGGCAAATTTCTGAGTCAATGTATCATTTTGTAATGATTCTAGTGAATTGATGTCCATTCTATAAGACGGAGACAAAAACTGTACCGCATAGTCAAGGATGGGTCTAACTATCGCCAAATAGAGTTTGACAATTACCTCTGCACTTGTATTCGTTACCGTCCTGCCAATGAAACATAATGCTCTGTTAGCTTTATTCCTGCCGTTAATGCACTGTTTCCTGGTTTTAAGGTCCGGACTGGTTTTAATGTTTAAAGGTCCGGACTCACAAGAATTCCAAAAGTCTCTCTCGCACTTAGGTTTCTCTAAAAACGTGTTGTCTAAGCTCTATCTATTTTCGGTGTTGTACAGCCCTACGTTTAACACACTACACTTAGAGATATTGAAGTTTATTTGCCATTTCACCGACAATGTGAACAATTTGTTAAGATCATCCTGGAGAATCTCTGCGTTGTCTCCTGACCTAATTAGGCGTCCTATTTTAGTTTCGTCCGCAGACTTACTAACAACACTATTTATCCTATCTTCTAAGTCGTTTATGTACATAATGAACAACAAGGGACCCAAAACCGAGCCCTTAGGAACCCCACTAGTAACACTGCCCCACCTGGACTTTACTCCATTTATGGTGACCCAGTGTTTACTGTTACTGATCCAGGCTCTAATCCATTCTAACACTTTTCCTCATATATATTGTATATATATAATACATATATGTATTTACATATACATATATATTGTATATATTTATATATATAATATATATATATATGTATATATATATGCATATGTATATATATGTATATGTATATATATATATATATGTAAAACTTAAACCCACTCTCGGAGAAAGATAAGCTGAGATACAGAGTAAAACCGTATATTTCGACCACTGACTGTGGTCCTCTTCAGCAGTTACAATTATAGGGTACATAGACAAGAGGTTATATACAGAGGAGGAAGGGGCATTGGGGGACTCAATAAGCCTCAGGTCACTTGCCCTGAGTGAGGTCGGACGTTATGTCCTGTAGAGATAAACTTGTCAACCGCCATACTAGTTATAGCATCAGGTGACCATTGACCTTTGGATGTATTATAATTAGGAAACTTTTTTATTAGTGAGGACTCAATAATTTTTCTTTTGAAACTACAATTTGAATTGTACACTGTAGCTGCATTCCTCCAATCTATTCTGTGATCTAAAAGGCTAGAATGGAGGAATACAGCTGAGTTTTCTTGGCCGTATCGTATAGAATTTTTATGTTCTTTGATCCTAGTGGGTAGTATTGTTCTTGCACACAATTGTCACCATTACTGTGTTTATATAACCTATGTAATTTTGTCACCATTACTGTAATTATGTAATTTTTATTAATTCAGTTTACTCTTGAAAATTTCTTCATTAAGACGAAACGTTGAGCTCAAATAATGGAAAGAAATGAAAGAATACAGTGATTTAGTTTCAATTCACCCGGTTAATGGCAAGTCTAATCAGGAAAATCGAGAATACGAGGAAAAAACTGAATAACTACATCAATACTGTCGTTTTTAACTCCACGTGTATGACTGAGAACCTGTTCCCCTCTTTTACATATATATATATATATATATATATATATATATATATATATATATATAAATATATATATATTTATAAATATATATATATATTTATATATGTCTTTCGGACAACTTTTATGGGAGCTACCCATTGCTTACCGTTCCATCGTCAGAGATGTAGAACTTCTTAGCAAAAAAGTCGTGAACGCAGAAGCTGCTGTGAACTTCAATCATTTGTAGGAAGGCAACAACAAAATCAGAGTTCTCATATATTATAAAAACCCAAAAACTTCCTCCCTGATCATGACAAACAATTTGTCTAAGCGATCGGACTTCACATCTAAAACTAATGTAGTATATGAATATAAATGTTCTACAGGAAATTGTAATTTCCTCCCCCATTCTTACATTGGTTTTACTAGATGTAAAGTCAGCCGTCGCCTAACTTTCCACCTACAAGAGGGGGCAATCAAAGTACATCATAGGAGTTCCCATAACGCTGCACCCAGGAGAGATGATTTGATCAACAACACCAAAATTATTGGATCAAGCAATGACCCTAGGAGACTACAACTACTCGAAGCCTTTCACATTAAGGACAAAAATCCGGTCATTAACATTCAATGCAATGTAATCTCCTCTATTCCTTTATTTAGAAATAAAAATCCCCCCTCTCCCTCTACCCCTTCTCTCTCTCTCCCTCCACCTCCTCCCCCACCCTCGGTGACCGCACCCGCCTAACCCTCCCCCCCAACCCCCCCTTACCCTTGACCTCTGAGGTCCTTATTGTCTGTTCCTCCCCCCCCTTGGTCTGACCTGATCTTAGGTATATATACTTCTGTCATCCCCAGCTCTCTCACACCCTTCCTTCTCTTTAAATACGTAAGTCTCCGTATTTATTTTTTATAAATTTGTCACCTTTATTATTACTGTTACCATGTAATTTTTGTTATTTCAGTTGTCTTGATATTGTCTAGTACCTTTATTGTCACCATGTAATATTTGTTATTTCAGTTATATCTTGTTATTGTCTAGTACCTTTACTGTTACCATGTAATTTTTGTTATTTCAGTTATATCTTGATAATGTCTTATTTAAGACGAAACGTTGATATCAAATAAGAACAAATGGAAGAATATAGAGACCTAGTTTCAATCCACCCAGTCAATGGAAAATCTCTTATCAGGAAAATCGAGAATACGAAGAAAAGACTGAACAACTACAACAATGCTGTCGTTTTTAACTCCACGTGTATTACTGAGAACCTGCTCCCCCCCTTTACTAATATATATATATATATATATATATATATATATATATATATATATATATATATATATATATATATATATATATTGGTGTATTTAGGTAGCAGGTTCTCATGTAGACAATTTTGATTGAAGTTCACAGCAGCTTCTGCGTTCACGACTTTTTTGCTGAGAAGTTCTACATCTCTGACGATGGAACGGTGAGCAATGGGTAGCTACCATAAAAGTTGTCCGAAAGACATAGAAAGTTCTTGTAGATGAAGAACACTTTATTAAAACAAGCTTTCGACCTACATAGGTCATCTTCAGGTTATGGTACAGGCAAAGAAGGGAACAGTTTATATACGGAACTAAGTACAGAATGGAAGAAAAGGAGGAACGTGATTGGTCGAGGCTGGCCAATAGGGATCTAGGTATTGACCTGGGATCCCGCTTACGAACCTGCCTAAGCCATACGCCGTTCGTCCTCTTCTCTAACAATTTTATAACTGTTTTAGAAATTTCTAAGGCTAGGAATTATGTATATATCAGTGATTTGTGAGTTGAGAGAAGGGTTTTTGTTTTTTATATAAAGGGCTTCCAATATACGTATACGGGAGTAATCTCTTTCGATATGCAG
>NC_134778.1:87874863-87882363 GCF_046742065.1 Oratosquilla oratoria
GGAGAAAGACAAGAACAGTAAGGAGTTCATAAAGAAAGAAGAAGAAATGGAGAAGGAAACTGAGATGAAGATAGACAGATGAAGATGTGAGGATGGGGGAGGTAAAGAACATGGAGGAGAATTAGGAGGAATAAGTGATGTGGGAGGGGAGGTAGTCACGACAGAGAAGGTGATGGAGCATGTGAGGAAGAGGAAGAGGAAGAGGAAGAGGAAGAAGAGGAGATTAAAAAGAGCAGATGGAAGAGGAAAAGGAGGAGGTAATAGAGGTGATGGAAGTATTTTGTTAGGAATAACCAACGCTTCTATCTTAGAGGACACATTCGCTTTGAAGAGGTGAAGTCTTGAGGTTGGTACAAGAGAGCTTCAAGGAAGGCAGCAGAACAGAAAGAAAGTCGAATTTGAAAGTTATTAACATTCTTTTATGAATGAAGATTAATCTCCAGTCATAAAAAATTGTCTCTAGTTCGTAGGAATGCTGATAAAATCATTGGAATAATGAGTGCATAAAACATGCCTATAAATATACGTCTAGTCTCATCTTACGTCGTGCCTCGTTTTACATTATGTCTCGACTTACGACCTGTTTCATCTTACGTCAAGCCTCGTCTTATATTCCGTATCGACTTATGCCCTGCCTAGTTTTATTTTCAGTCTCATTTTACGTCCCTTCTCGATTTAGTCCAGTCCCAACTTACGTCCAGTTCCATCTAGTGACCTGTCTCGTTTTACGTCTAATATTGTTTTACATCCCGTCTCATTTACGTCCTGAGTTGTTTTACGTCAAGTCTCGACTTACGTCATTTTTCATCTTGCGTCCTCATGAGTTTTTACGGACTCTCCTTGTTTGGTTTCTGTTTCCTTGACAGTCTCTTCCACTCCTCCTTTCCTCCATCAATACCCTCCTTCCTACACTCTTCCCTTGCCCCTCCATCCCCTAACCCTCTACCCCTCCATGTCTTCTCCCCTCCTTCCTTTCGATTGTTACTCAAGACGAGACGTAAATTCTTCTTCCCTCTAACTTACGACCCACTTCTTCCCAAGAGAAAACTTTTTTCTTCTATTTTTGACTTGGTATTGGGTCTCCTTCGACCTTCGTTTCTGTGTACCGTTCTAGTTTTCCTCCAGCTAAACTTGTTTTCTAATTCTATTTAGCTTCTTTTCTTTCCTGATTAAGTTTTCATTCTTTCTTCTCTAATTACCCATCGTCGCACCAGTCCTAACTCGTTCTGTTATTGACGAATTTTACCATTTCTGTTTTATTTCAGTTAATTGTGAATGCATGCATAAACTCAAATGTGTATATAACATACACTGAGCATTTCTTTTAGTGACATCAGATTAGATATCAATGAACAACTATCGTGTCATATCTTTGCATATGGTTATATTGGTTAATAAAAATTATGTTTCCATTGTTTTCAATCTGATGTTAATGAGAAAACGCATATCCAGCCCCACACACGGCTTCATCCACGCTAACCCCCACACACACATATATACATATGCATATGTATCAATATGTATATACATGTATATGTGTATATATATGAATATATGTATATATGTATATATGTATGTATATACATATACACATATATATATATATATATATATATATATATATATTGGAGTAACGCGGCAAAATATTTTCTTTAAGGCATATAGAATTGTATGCAACAGCAAATTGAGCTCTGATGAGTTTCCGATGAAGAGTTTCAAGTCTTCTAAAGATCTCTCTAGCATGGAGAGGTAAAGAAAAAACCAAGTTGCCGATAGAAGCCATCTAATGGGGTAGAACAGGATACAAGACGTTTCGCTAATCACAGTTAGCATTTTCAATTGTGACAATAGCAGAGAAATGGAAGATTATAAATACAGAAAGTAAACACTAGGAAAGATTACAAAGAAATGACCGTTATTCTGGTCTGAAACTGGGAAAGGACACTTTGAATATCGGGGAAAGGAACGCGGGATGGGGAACTGTGACCACTGGGAAAGGACACTCAGATGACCGTTACTGTGGCCTGGGTGTCCGTCGCGGACGGAGTGACTGCTCATGGGAGGGCTGATTTGTCTCGTAGCTGGGTTGTCTGGTTTGGCGGATTCTGAATGGTTTGAGGCTGGGAAGAATGGTGGGGGCTTCCTGTTGGGTGTTCAGTGTAGGTTGGCTGTATTTAATGTGGAGGGCCTCAAGGAGGGCAAGGCGGCGCTTGTCACTTTCTTGGTCTAAAATGGTGGTATTGTCCACTAGGATGGATCTGGTGATTGGAATGTTATGGGTCTCCTGAAGGTGTCGCTTAGGGCCTCCATTGTTAAGGTGGTATGTCAACCGTCTGGAAAGGCGAGTGGTAGTGAGTCCGATGTAGGAATCTTGGGGCGTACAGTCCCCAAAAGGACACTTAAACTGGTACACCAGACTCACACACTCGATGTCGGATGGGCGTGGGGAGCTGTTATTTTTCATTATAAGGTCTTTAGTCCTCTTGTTCTTATAATAAATGGCAAGTTTAATGCGGTCCATCTCGTTGGTGGGGGTCACATTGTCCTTGATGATACGAAGAAGCGCTTTCTCATCCTCCTTATAAGCGCTCGACATGTAGGCCCTATAGAACAAGGTAAAGGTATTGCCTTCTTCTACAGGAGTCTGTTGCCCTTCGTACCACTTGCTCATGACGGCCCGCAGTACACGTTGGCAGTCGCTGTTTGAGTGGCCATTGTTGACTAAGAGCTGTGTAGACCGGTCAATTTCTTTCTGGGTGGAGGTCCAACTGGAGCAATGGGTGAGGGCTCTCCTATAGAAGGATGCAATAGTAGAGTCCTTATATTTTTGAGGGTGAGAGTGAGTGCCCTCAAAAATATAAGGACTCTACTATTGCATCCTTCTATAGGAGAGCCCTCACCCATTGCTCCAGTTGGACCTCCACCCAGAAAGAAATTGACCGGTCTACACAGCTCTTAGTCAACAATGGCCACTCAAACAGCGACTGCCAACGTGTACTGCGGGCCGTCATGAGCAAGTGGTACGAAGGGCAACAGACTCCTGTAGAAGAAGGCAATACCTTTACCTTGTTCTATAGGGCCTACATGTCGAGCGCTTATAAGGAGGATGAGAAAGCGCTTCTTCGTATCATCAAGGACAATGTGACCCCCACCAACGAGATGGACCGCATTAAACTTGCCATTTATTATAAGAACAAGAGGACTAAAGACCTTATAATGAAAAATAACAGCTCCCCACGCCCATCCGACATCGAGTGTGTGAGTCTGGTGTACCAGTTTAAGTGTCCTTTTGGGGACTGTACGCCCCAAGATTCCTACATCGGACTCACTACCACTCGCCTTTCCAGACGGTTGACATACCACCTTAACAATGGAGGCCCTAAGCGACACCTTCAGGAGACCCATAACATTCCAATCACCAGATCCATCCTAGTGGACAATACCACCATTTTAGACCAAGAAAGTGACAAGCGCCGCCTTGCCCTCCTTGAGGCCCTCCACATTAAATACAGCCAACCTACACTGAACACCCAACAGGAAGCCCCCACCATTCTTCCCAGCCTCAAACCATTCAGAATCCGCCAAACCAGACAACCCAGCTACGAGACAAATCAGCCCTCCCATGAGCAGTCACTCCGTCCGCGACGGACACCCAGGCCACAGTAACGGTCATCTGAGTGTCCTTTCCCAGTGGTCACAGTTCCCCATCCCGCGTTCCTTTCCCCGATATTCAAAGTGTCCTTTCCCAGTTTCAGACCAGAATAACGGTCATTTCTTTGTAATCTTTCCTAGTGTTTACTTTCTGTATTTATAATCTTCCATTTCTCTGCTATTGTCACAATTGAAAATGCTAACTGTGATTAGCGAAACGTCTTGTATCCTGTTCTACCCCATTAGATGGCTTCTATCGGCAACTTGGTTTTTTCTTTACCTCTCCATGCTAGAGAGATCTTTAGAAGACTTGAAACTCTTCATCGGAAACTCATCAGAGCTCAATTTGCTGTTGCATACAATTCTATATATATATATATATATATATATATACATACAATACTAGTCAAAAGTATTAGGATACGGTATTTTTTCTGCAATCTTTAAAAAAAATATTCAGTTTGGTAGAAAGAATGATTTACATTACAATTATTAATTTCAAAGAAAACTTGCGAAATTACTTATTTTGGTACGAAATACAAGAAACTATGTAGATTTTGGCACTATTTCAGTTTATATTTCCGCAATTTCTAGTGTTTTTTTTTTTTTTGCACATTCAAGTTGGCAACACTGCACTGTACTTACGTATCTATCAGTTGCATGTCTAACATTGGCTAGGTAGCCCGCGTGCTCTTTCCTTTACATTTTCTAAGCTATTTTCATTTTACGAGCAATCCATAATACCAAAGAACGCAGAATTATCCATTTGAAAAAAAAAAGCAGGATAAAAGCTTTAAGAGATGCTGGGCGGACACTCCGAAAGATTGCAACATACATCAAATATTCCCCAAATGCTGTGAAATACATTCTTGACAGAAATAAAGTAACTGGAGACTTTGAAGCAAGACAAAGAAATGAAAGTCCAAGAAAACTTTCTAATAGAGCTGTCAAACTTCTATGTTTAAAAAGCCTGAGAGACAGAAAAAAAAAAAAAAAAATAGCCCGTGACTCAATGGACGGTTGCAACAAAAGTCTTCCTGAAAATGAGGAAGTCTCTAGGTCTACAATTTCCCGAAGACCTCGTGAAAATGAATTGCATGGAAGAGTAGCTGTGAGGAATCCATTACTATTTAAGGTAAACATAATTAAACGTTTAAATTTTGCAAAAGCGCACAAGGACTGGACAGTAGATCAGTGGATGAAAGTACTTTGGACAGATGAGTCAAAATATGAAATCTTTGACTCTAAAAGATCAAATGAAAGATATCATCCTAAGTGTATTGTCACAACAATGAAGCATGGCGGAGGTAATATTCTTCTTTGGAGATGCTTTAGCGGTTAAGGTATTGGAGATTTGAAAAGGATTGATGGAAAAATGGATAAAAAAAAATGTATCACCAAATTCTTATCCACCATGGTGTTCCATCAGGGTTGCGCTTAGTTGGTCAAGATTTTGTGTATCATCAAGACAATGATCCAAAACATACATCAAAATTCTATAAATTTTATTTAGAAAAAAAAGAAGCCAAAGGAAAGCTGCTTTGCTAAAATTTCAGCAGAAACATTAAAGAAAATGGTAATTTCAATGCCTGAAAGAATGAAGAATGTGATCAAAGCAAAATGATCACACATTGATGGCTTTCTCAAAGCCATCAAAAATATAATTTATAAGAATGTCACACCCACAGACCCTTCTTCAAAAATCGACCTCGTCATGTACTACAAAACAAGAAGGACATCCAAGTTAGTTGTCAAGAATAGCTGCCTCCCTAAGACAAGTGAAATGCAGGAGGTGAACGTCGTGTACCAGCATACTTGCTCGAGTGGTGACTGCAGTCGCCTAAATTCTCGGTCTCTCTGTCTAAGAGAATTTCAGCACATCTGCAGGACGGCGCCATAAGAAGACACTACTTGTACGAGCATGGACTAACACTTAAGAGACACCATATGGAAGGCACCACCGCCATCATTGAAAGAAACAATGACACCAGAAGACTAAAGATGACAGAAGCGGTGCTAATTTACAATAAAAAACCCGCTATTAATATACAGCAGCAACCTGAAACGTCGTTACCAACGAGAAGACAGAGAATGCACTCCGCGCGCTGATTGGCGGGCGGACGTTTGGGCACTCCGCTCTCCGCCGATATATACCACCACACGATCAAACCGCGTCATTCTCTGTCAACAATTCAACCAGACAACACCTTCTGAAGATGGCTAATTAGAGCCGAAAGACGTCTAGAGGAAAACACCATGGACTTCAGTACTCTACTCAGAAATCTGCATCCAGACGACCGCACATTAGTGCGTAACATAGAAAAGATATTCTATAAACAGAATAATGCTATCTCAGCTGTTGACTTTAACAACGCATGCATTATTAACGGCCTACTTCCAACATATATATATATATGTATATATATATATATATATATATACATATATATATATATATATATATGCATATATATATGTATATATATACATATATATATATTTACGTATATATATGTGCGTATATATATATATATATATATGCGTATGTATATATAAATATATATATATACATATATATATATATATATATATATATATACATATAAATGTATATACATACATATATATATCAGATAATTTTTATGACCATCGCGCCAGGATTCGAACCTGCGCTGTACATGACGACAAGAGGCCCGCCATGACTACCGCCTTAACCCACTCGACCAACTGATACTTAAAATCGTACGAACTCAGAACACTTACTGGTTCTCGAGATTGAGAAGGTCACTATGTCACGTGGGTCACGTGACGAGACTTGGGAGGCTGTCGGTTCGGACGCCTCATCATCCACTGACCACGTGATTTGGCCGAGACGAAGCAAGAAGGAGTGGTGGTGACCCAGCACACCTGACCCGGTCGAAGGTGGCGTGAGGTCATGCTTGGCTTCAGTGTTGCCAACTGTCCCTACGAGGTCTACTGCTGTGCGCATGCGCAGATCCATGCCCACCCACTCTCCCTCACCCTCCCGGATGTATAAGAGGGCACCAGGACGGAAGGAGGCCACACACCTTACGGCCGTCTGCCGTTGAGGGCGGACCCCCCCCCCCTCCCCTCCCAGTTCCACGGAGGGAGGGCTCCGGGACAGAAGGAGACCACGAGGAGCAGGACACAAGGAGGAGTGGTGTAGGACAACAATGGGGATTCGTCACACAAGGAGGAGACGTACGCCCGTCCGCACCAGGACAACAATGGGGATTCGTCACACAAGGAGGAGACGTACGCCCGTCCGCACCAGGACAACAATGGGGATTCGTCACACAAGGAGGAGACGTACGCCCGTCCGCACCAGGACAACAATGGGGACTCGTCACACAAGGAGGAGACGCGCGCTGCGCGAGGAGTGGTGTAGTATATTTATGATCTTGTAATCTTGTAGACATCACGCTGGTGATTATTATATTTTATATGTGTGGAGTTGTAGATAGGATAGTGCTCTGTGTTGTATCTAATAAAAACACGTGTTAGTGTTACCTTGGTGTTTCTTTCTCTCTCGCCCGAATTCTCAATAATACCGAGTATACAAAACATTGATTTGTACCCCCCCTGACATTGGCGCGTCGAACAGGGACTCGGTTGAGAAAGAGAGATAGAAACACAAGGTGCTGGTCCACAGCAATTGGATCCAACCCGAGCAGTCAGTTTCAGCTAGCGAGAGCTGTAGAGAGGGTGACTAGGTTTTAGCTAGTGAGAGCTAGAGTGAGCCAGTTTAGCAAGGTAGGGCGAATTTACCCTCGTTCGTGTCCCGCGAGCCGAGAAAGGAATTCCGGCCGTGGATCAGGTTAGCGGAAC
>NC_134778.1:87899863-87902363 GCF_046742065.1 Oratosquilla oratoria
CCCCAAATTCTCCGGAGGATATTCTAGTTGTAGACTTCCAAGAAGCCAAAAAAACAGGCTAGAAATCTTCTACAGTTCCATCGAAAGGCAATTGCTTTGGATGGTGAACCTTTTGAAAAAAAAAAAAAAACTCTATGGTTAAACATCACATACACATATCCCTCCCCCACCCCCCGCCTGTACCTCAGTCTATGGGAGTCCACACAGTAGGAGGCTTCTCGTCTCAAACCACATAAACAACATGATAGAACAAGGTGTCATTAGACACTCCAGCTCCCCTTGGAACTCCCCACTTTTCCTAGTTCCTAAAAGGGATGGGTCCTTCAAACCCGTTATCGATTTCCGCAAGTGAACACAAAGACGACTCCGGACTGCATGCTAATGCCCGTTGTGGCAGACGTTCTTCAATTACTGGGCCAAGGAAATACGGTATTCTCAACCTTAGACCTCAAATCAGCTTTTTGGCAGATCCAATTAACGGAAAAGTCTAAAATCCCTTTTTGTCTATCTAGAGGACCTAATAATATTTTCACCTACTGTGGAAGATCACCTTGACACCCTTCGGTACGCCTTACACACCATCAGCAATGCTGGCCTCAAGAGTCAATTTAACAAATGTTCATAAAAAAAAAGAAAATATTTTCCTTGGCCATACAGTGAGCAAAGAAGGAATCCACACGAAGTCAGATAAGATTAGAGCCAGAGGACCAACTCCGTTCTTTTGTTAGCACGGTAGCATATTACAGACATTTCGTAAGAAATTTTGCTAAAATGGCTGCCCCACTTACCAACTTTACACGCAAGAACGTACCCTTTCAATGTGACTCTGAAAAACAAGAATATTTCCAGAGAATAAAGACAGCACTATGCAGGGCACCTATTCTCCCATTTCCTGATTTCACAAAGGAATTCTTTCAGTTCACGGACGCATCCTCCCTTGGAATAGGAGCAATTCTACAACAAACAGATTCAAACGTTAAACATAGAGCGATCGCATATGCAAGCTGTGTATTGAACCCTGCAGAGCGTAATTACTCCACCACCTACTTGGAAGCTCTATCTGTAGTCTGGGCTCTGAAACATTTCCAAGAACTCCTCCTAGGACACAAAATCACAGTCATAACAGACCATTAACATCTGACAGAGTTTTTCTAAGGAAAAACTTTACAAGGTATGATAGCAAGGTGGCACACAACCATCTTAGAGTTCAATCCATAGATTGCCTATATAAAAGGTAAAGCCAATGTTGCAACAGACGTACTTAGCAGAAACCCTCTGATTGCAACAGTACCAACTATCCACTGTATTTCTCCTTAGGGACTTCGAAAGGAACATAGAGGTGACCTAAGTTGGTCAGAGGTAATTCTCCACCTAGAAACGGGAGTCACACTTCAAGGAAAACCCCCTATTACCCTTCAGGAATTACATATGAAAGATGAAATTCTTAGGAGAGGCACTACTGCTACATTCCAAACAATAATCTAGGACTCCCTGATTCCTAGAGTCCTTTCAATGGTCCATGATAGCCCCATTGCACGATATCCCGGTAGAGACAAAGGTTTGGCAAAAACAAGACGTGTATATTTCTGGCTTAAGATGCGCACTGACATCACTCGTCACATACAACATTGCACTACCTGTAGCCAACTTCGTGGAGCTGACCCCAGACCACTCCAGATTGGCGAGGTACCCATCCCCTCAGAACCTTGGGATACTATGGGTATCGATCTGTTGTAGTTATCTCCAAGCCGCCAAGGTTCCCACTATGTCTTGGCCACGGTAGACTACTTTTCAAAGTATACATTACTGGTATACCTACCAGATAAGTCGGCAGAAACAGTGGCCCAAGCCTTAGTAGACGATATATTCTGTAGGTACATCAAACATCATCAGATACTCTCAGACAATGTCACAGAATTTCAAAATGAGGTCCACCAAAACATAGCCAAACTGTACCATATCAACAGAATATATGCTACAGCATATCACCCATAAGGAAACGAACTTGTAGAGAGAAAACAGAATTTTTTTTAAGTCCCCCATCCTCTACAAGGGTGTCTTTGCGATACATGGGAGGACTGGCTTCTACAAGTACAGGCCAGCATTAATGGCTCTATCAGCTCAGCAACAAAGAAATCTCCTCACTTCATAATCTTCGGACAATCACTTCGTATGCCTTATGACATACTGGACAACCCCCCCCCCCCAATATATACAATAGAAGATTATGCAAAGTGTGTAGAACTCGCTATGCACTTAATCCACAAAGAAGTAAAAAGAAAAAAAAAATCCCTCAAACAAGAAAAACAACAGACACGGGTGAGACAACATAAACACTTTCGATCCTTAACTCTCACTCAAGGTGACGCTGTCATGCTTCAATACCACAACAGACCAAACAAACTCACTCCAAAATTCTTAGGCCCACTTCTGGTAGCGGAAACCCTAGGCAACAACAACGCCTGATAAACCCATCCGAGGACATCCTCATCACAGCATA
>NC_134778.1:87917363-87922363 GCF_046742065.1 Oratosquilla oratoria
GGAGAGGAGGAGGTTTCGTGTGCATGATCCTGTGAGTAATCGAGTGTATGAATGTATGATCGAGTCAGCATTTCATTATGGTACTTATCCTTATAGTTATCTTTCTAGTATCAACAAAAGCCCGTGAACTGGAAGTGACCTCCCCCCCCCAATGCTGACCATAATTCCTCACCCCCATCCTGCAGCTCAATCACACAAACACATGTGTACAAGGGAAACCACTTCACTGCGCAGATGTTAAGCGCTAGCGCAGTGGAATACCCACAATCACGGACATGAGTCCATATTCAAACGTTTACAAGCAAACAAAGAGACCTTTACACGTACGTCCGTACGTGCGTGCATGAACGCACGCGAACGCATATACACATACAGGCACAGACACAGTGTCTCCCTCTCTCTCTCTCTCTATATGAGAATGACACTTGTCGACAAATCTATATTGGTACGACGTTTCGCTTATTATAGCCTTTTCTAGTATAAAATCGTCATACATATGACTGAGAATAAATATGAGGATTGGGGGGGACGCTGGGAGGCCACTTGAGCTTAGGAAAGGTTGGGAAGATGAATCAATTGTCTTGGTGCAGGAAAGGAAAGGATGGATCAATTGTCTGGGTGCAGGAAAGGTTAAAGAGATGGGTCACTTATCTAGATCCGTTGAACAAAAATATAAATAAACAGATGAATAAATAAATAGATAAGTGAATAAATAAACAGATAAATAAATAAATAAATAAATAAATAAATAAATAAATAAACAAACAAATAAATAAATAAATAAATAAATAAATAAATAAATAAATAAATAAATAAATAAATAAATAAAAAATAATAAATAAATAAATAAATAAATAAATAAATAAATAAATAAATAAATAAATAAATAAATAAATAAATAAATAAATGAATAAATAAATAAATAAATAAATAAATGAATAAATAAATATATGAATGAATAAAAAAATTATGTCGCCTCCATGACTGTTGCTTTCCATAAACAGAGGTGCCGAAGAAAAAGGTGGCGGTTACCAACGATATATTTTACAATTTATAATTAAAATGGTGGCGGTTGCCAACAATATTTTACAACTTATAATTCTAATATCTGTTTATTTACATCCATATGCATTATGGAACTGAGTATGAACTCTATATATTTCTAAATCTAAGAAGTGATGAAATTATGCTAGCAGCTATCATATGGTAATATTGTATGGCCGACTCCTTGGTCGGGATGCAGGTGACGTGACGGTTGATTTCTGAGGTTAATCCAAACTGACCGCGGGTCACATCACACAATAGATGGTCCGTTGCTATTCCCAGGATCTGACGTCGAGTAGCTAATGCATGTGCGTGCGCGTTTGCAAACTAGCATAGGATGAATTATTGACACTCAATCTACAGGGATTTCTTGGAACATCTCTCTCTCTCTTTCGCTGCCGTCAGGTGATTTCATTCGGCTAAAAAATCCCCAGTATATTACAAGGGTTACGGAGGGTGAGAAACAGAACAGAAACTATGTATTGCGAGTGTGGAAAAAGTGAACGAAACGAAGAGAGGTATTGCGTGAGCGAGCTTGATGAGTCAGGAGTCGGTGCTGGCGACAGTTCCCTGGGACCCGGAGGGGGACTGTCCTTCAGGCAGAGGGACAGGGACAAGCGTCAGGAGCAATATAAAATTCGAAAAGTTCGCAGTCAAAAGAAAGGAGTGACTGGACGAAAGATTCAGACGAAGAAACGTGAAAATTGGATTGAAAGGGGGGAAATGTGTCAGGAAAAGATAAACTTGGGTAAAAGTACTGCGTCAACGAAGAGGAAGAATGTGAGAAGAAGGAAAAGGATGCAAGAGACGAGAAAATGTTGGAGGAAGGAAACGGAGGCCGGAAGGAGGAGAAAGGGTGGGCGGGGGGAAAGGCGGCAAGGAAAATGGAAGAGAGAAGAAATGGAATAGATGAAGACGGGGAGTGGAAGGGATTGCAAAAGCACAAGAATAAATAGAAACGGAGATAAAGAGTAAAATGTAACTCGTGAATGAAGGGAAGGGAAAGGTGAGACAATAATGAAGAAAAAAGAGCACATAGGCAGGAGACAGGGAAATGCAGGAAGCGATGACGATGCTGATGATAGAGACGATGATGATTGCTACAGTAATGACGATGAAGATGGTATTGATGGTGATGATAATGATGGTAATAGCTTTGGTCATGATAAAAACAACGGTAATAGTAATGATGATGATGGCAGCGTTGATGACGACGATGACGACGATGACGACGATGACGACGATGTTTATGAAGTTGATGAAGGAGAAGAAAATTTGATAAAGAGGAGAAGAGAATTAACGGGTTCTCAGACTCCGGAGGAGAAAGGGATATCGAATAGTGCTTTGTTGAGCTTTGTTATGCTTTGTTGAGCTCCTTTGAGCTTTGTTGAATTCCTTTGAGCTCTGTTGACCTTGTGATGTGTAGCACATTGGTCCAAGTGCCACTCTCCTTTGCCTCCATCCATCCGGCCAACGGCCTCCAAAACCTCCCTCCAAACCCTTCTCCCTCCAAACCCTTCTCCCTCCAGACCTCTCTCCCTCCAAGCCCTTCTCCCTCCAAACTATTCTCCCTCAAAACCCTTCCTTTTCCAAATCCTTCTCCCTCCAACAGCTTATTCCTCCAAACACTTCACCCTCTAAATACCACTCCCTCCAAGCACTTCTCCCTCCAAATACTCCCTCCAAATACTTTTCCCTCCAAACACTCCCCTCTCCGAACACCTCACTCCAACATCTTTAACCTCCAATGCCATCTCCCTCCAACACCCTTACCCTTCAACGCTTTCGTCATCCAACATCTCCCTCCAAACCCTTCTTCATCTAAACACCTTTCCCATCCAAAACCTTCCCCTCTAAAACCTCACCCTCCAAAACCTTCCCCATCATCACCCGAAACCACTGCCTCCTTGATTCTCCACTATTCCCTGACTTCACTCCCTTTCTCCAGCATTGCCTTATCTACCCCAAGTCATCGTAGCCATTTTTGTTTGCATGGAGAGAGATAGATAGATAGATAGATAGATAGATAGATAGATAGATAGATAGATAGATAGATAGAGAGAGAGAGAGAGAGAGAGAGAGAGAGAGAGAGAGAGAGAGAGAGAGAGAGAGAGAGAGAGAGAGAGAGAGAGAGAGAGAGAGAGAGAGGTGAGCGAGAGAGAGAGAGAGAGAGAGAGAGAGAGAGAGAGAGAGAGAGAGAGAGAGAGAGAGAGAGAGAGAGAGAGAGAGAGAGAGAGAGAGAGAGAGAGAGAGAGAGAGAGAGAGAGAGAGAGAACTATGATGACCTTTTGGGCGCGAGGTTGTTCATTCGGATTGAAGAACTGGTAAAGTACAGTTCACAACAAAATAAAAGCTTTCTTGTACTTCCATCATTCTGATACTTTCGATGTAGTGACGTGGCTTTGTACCGATTGAAGCAATCGGTTTTATTCTGCGGCAAAGCGGAATCTATGTAAAACGAAATTCTGACTTAAGGAGACACTTTTTTTTTTCTTTTTCTTTTTTTTAAGAGTACTTTCTCTGCTCGTTTTCCCCTTACAGGCCCTCACTCATTTCGTCTTAAAACTCATCCTCCTCATTTTTGTTTCTCTTTATCTATTTACCCTCTTCTTTCTTATTCCTCCCTTCTTCTCCTCCTCTTCTTCTTCAGTTTTCTTCATCTCTCACTTTTTTTTTTTTTTTTTTTCGTCCGCTTGGCTCTCACACTTGGCTGGCCTTCTAGGTCTTTCTTTATTACATCATATTATTTTTCCTCTCTTTTCTTGTTTATTTCCAGATTTCTTTCATTTCTTACGTTCTTCCGTGTTTCCTTTTTGTTGGGCCTCTCCGTTTTCTCGCAAACACTTTATTACACTTTTTCATTAGAGTATCACTATTTTCATTTCATTTTGTAATATGTATATACCGGTATATACATATTTTTTTTGTTTTGCTTTGCTGTTTTAGATTTCGTTTTTTTCTGTTAAGTTTTGCTTTACTTTTTCTGTTTCTTTTCTTTTTATTAATCTATTTCTATTTCTCTCTCCTTCTTCGTACCCCTCCCCAGCCTCCCAGTCATGTTATATTTCCCTTTTATTCTCTCTCTCTCTCTCTCTCTCTCTCTCTCTCTCTCTCTCTCTCTCTCTCTCTCTCTCTCTCTCTCTCTCTCTCTCTCTCTCTCTCTCACCCTCTTTCTCACTCTCGTTCTCACGCTCTCTCGCTCTTGCTCTCGCTTTCTCCCACTATCTTTCTCTTGCTCTCGCTTTCTCTCACTCTCTTTCTCTCTCTTATTCTCCTCCTCCCTCTTGATCTATTCCTCTCTCTCTCTCTCTCTCTCTCTCTCTCTCTCTCTCTCTCTCTCTCTCTCTCTCTCTCTCTCTCTCTCTCTCTCTCTCTCTCTCTCTCTCTCTCTCTCTCTCTCATATTCCTCTGAAGAAGCATAGAGCGAAACTGGTCAGAAGTAAACTCAAAAACTCGGAATTAGACCAGTGACTTCTTTTTCTACCTTCATTATATATATAAATAAATGTATGTATATAATATATAAATATATATGCTTATAGACATATATATATACATTTATACAAATATACATACATATGTATATATATACATATACATATAATATGTATATACGAGGAATTCGCTAGTGGACAGCGACATTAATCAGATAATTTTTATGACCATCGCGCAAGGATTCGAACCTGCGCTGTACATGACGACAAGAGGCCCGCCATGACTACCGCCTTACACCGCTCGACCACTGATACTTAAAATCGTACGAACTCAGAACACTTACTGGTTCTCGAGATTGAGAAGGTCACTACCTGCAACCCTATTCTCATTTTTACCATACGACCAAGTACACTCGTGGGAGGGGTAAGGACCGGATCGAATCCTTTTCACGCTTCGTCATTGTAACCATACGAATCCTTGCGCGATGGTCATAAAAATTATCTGATTAATGTCGCTGTCCA
>NC_134778.1:87927363-87937363 GCF_046742065.1 Oratosquilla oratoria
ATTACTCAGAGTCGTATCAGAGGATCATTGACCACCCAGGCATGGTCAGACAGCTCATATCGTGGTACGGTTGAAGGAAAACAGAAAAAAGAAAAACCGAAATCTACTGTATATTTATTCAGTCTTTGGCGCTATGAGACCGTAAGTACCGAGGAGCCAGAGAGGTGGGGGGAGGGGAGGGGGGAGAGGAAGGAGAGGGGAGGAGAGGGAAGGAGGAGGGGTGAATGAAGGAGAATGGGGAGGGGAGTGGAAGAGGGGAGGGAAGGAGAAGGGGTAAGGAGAGGGGGGAGTTGGAGGTGAGAAGAGGGAAGGGGAAATTGGAGGGGGAAGTAAAGGTGCAACGGAGATGAATAAAATCGTCTGGCGGCAGCCAGATTAAAAGGAAAATATGTCATCCCGTATGGGAGGGGCTAAAGCAAGAACTGCAGGACGTCGGGGTGAGATTGTCCACGAGGATAGAATCGCTGGTAAACTACATTTTATAACAACAACAATCTATAAATGGGACCTGTACACTTAAGAAAATAACGAGAAAATAATATTCTCATTTTCGGGAAATCTTCTCATATTGTGTGTTCTTATGATAATATGTCTTTTCAGGTCTTCTCAGAATAATGTCTTTTGATGATATGTCTGCTCTTAATATGAATTCTCTTAATATGTCTTCTCATAATATGTCTTCTCATGATATGTCAGCTTATATTGTGTCTTATGATATGTCTTATAATATGTCTTCTTATGATGATATGTCTCCTCATGATGGTGTCTTTACATGTCTTCTCATAACGATGTCTTTTTATGATAACATGTATTTCCATGTCTTCTCATGATAATACGTCTCCTCATGATAACAGCTTTGCATGTCTTCTCACAATAATGTCCTCTCATGATGACACGTTTTTATGTATTCTCACGTTTTCTCGTGATAATATGTCTTTCCATGTCTTCTCATAACAATATGTCTTCTCATGATATGTTTCCTCATGATAATATACCTTCTCGTACTAATATGCTTCCTCATAATGATGTGAATCTTCATAAAGGTATGTCTGAGCCTGGCCTGCCCCATGTGAAACTCTTCTGAATCGAAGATTGACATGGGCTCCCCGTCACGGAGTCTCTTCTTCCTCCTCCTCCTACTACTCCTCCTCCTCCCCTCCTCCTCCTCCTCCTCCTCCTCCATCTGCTCTTGAAGAGTCGAGGGTTTGGCGGCGATAACGAGGGCTATTCTCAAGCCAAATGATCGTGATCCATTCCGCCTGATGAGGGCGCCGCCGAGGCCAATGCGCACAATGGGTTAGAAATTAGGAAAAAAAAAGAAAAAGAAAAAGAAAAAGGAAAAGCAAGAGAAAAAAGAAAAGAGGGAAAAGAAGAAAAAAAAGGAAAGGAATAAAAAAGGAAAAAGAAGAAACAAAGAAAAAAAAAAGGAAAAAGGAAAAGGGAAATACGAAATAAAAAGATATAATAAAAAAGAAAAAAAAAGGAAGGAAGAAGGAAATCTATTTCGATCCATTATGAGGGCTGTAAGTTTCCAGTTTCCGATCCCAAAAAATATTGATGTTGACAATATTATTCATAATAATGTTAATGATATCATTGATACTACTATTACTACTACTACTACTACTACTACTACTACTACTACTACTACTACTACTACTACTACTACTACTACTACTACTACTACTACTACTACTACTACTACTACTACTACTACTACTACTACTACTACTACTACTACTACTACTACTACTACTACTACTACTACTACTACTACTACTACTACTACCACTATCTTATGCCCTCCATCCTCGTGGAACTGTGTGGTGAAAACAATCAGGATCTGTCTTCCACAGGCCCAGTTCATTGGCTCCTCTTTCGCCAATGACTGGGCGACTACCCTTTTATATTTCATCTTACTTAACTTTAATAAGGACTAATACATAAGTTCATTTATTCTACAATCTACTACAGTCTGATCAAAATCGAGGTTTTGTATGTGTGCTGATTTAGGGGATGGGGTCTGCTATCTCTTAGGCATAGGAGAGCTGATCTTAAGAGTGAGAAAGACATTCTATATCTCATCCACGCTACAATATTGCTCTTTGGCTCTTGTTTCTTTTCTGCCATCACCTCTGCTAGACGAGCGTAGAATGCCTTTGCCCTTGTACCCATCCCGCCACAAGTCATGAAGGTTATCGGAGTGAATGAGCCCTGGTCAACATTCTGTATACGCTCCTCGTACATCCTGAATTTCTCATTCTCGTTCCGGGAGTGGGACACCTCAATAGATTATTGTAGCAGGGGGCCATTGGATCAAATATCAGCGTGTCAAAAAAGGCCAGTTGTTCTCGTGTCCAGAAACCTCTTGCGCTGACGTCCACTTGTGCTTCACCTGAGGTGCTGGACGTGAGGTGTCTGAAGTTCTCCCCTCCTAGGGGGAGTAATGTTGTTTCGATTGTCACATCCTTACATAGCTCCCGAAGCATATGGTCAGTGAGATCCCTTATCTAGTCATGTATCATGCAGATGAATCCACCCTGCTTGCATATCATCGCATGCTTTGGATCAAACTGTGTATCATAGGAACATCTGTTAGGCAGCTTTTCCAGTGGCCATCCATACCTCAAGCCAATGGCATCCGTGAATTCTCTTTTGTTTAGGTTGAATCCTTCTGCCCTGATTGGTAGAGCTGCCAGCCAATTGGACGCCCCATATTCCTGTGCCATTGCTATCTTTCTTTTCATAAGATTCGATATCTGACTTAATAGGGTGCGAAACTCTTCCTTCTGCCTCACTCCCCTGCTATTACTATCATTACTACCTCTACTAATATTGATGATGTCAATTATCATGATAATGAAAATATTAAATACAGCGAAGACAGTGATGACAGTGATGATTATGATAGTAAGGACCATTATGGTATTCATGATAGCAGCAACGGTAGGGGATGCTGCTATATATCTCGCAAATGTTTAATGTCTTAAGTTTAAAACATGTTTGATGTATTATTTCCTCTACCAACTCCCGCACGCCTCAGAAAACGGAGCTCATTTTTTTTTTGAAAGAAAAATGTAATTATTTATCTAGCTATATCTATATACCAACAGCCTTCTCCCAGCCAAGCCACGCACTCACCCCCACCCATCCAATTCCCTTCCATCACTCTCCTCGTGGATGAAGTGTGATCCCTGTTCCCCACATCTGTCCGGGTCAGGGGTCAGTGAAAAATAAAAGCCAGGAAGAGCTTAGTTGTAACTAAATCCGTCACCTTTGACCTGTGTGCTTGGAGTGCCAGAGCCATGTCTACGAAGACAACGTCCTTATTTGATGACATACGTCTAAAAAGACACTGTAATTGGTCATTAGGATTTCCGTGAATAATCACGGTGGATTTTGGGGAGAAGAAAAGAGATAGGGAGAGAGGTAGGGAGATAGGGAGATAAAGGAGGGAGGTAGAGAGGTAGGGAGGTAGGAAGCTATTGAGCTAGGGAAGTAGGAAGGTAGGGGAGTAAGGAAGGAAGGTAGGAAGGAAGGTAGTAAGGAAGGAGGGAAGTCGAGTAGACGGGAAAATGGAAAGACAGGAAGGAAACAAGGCAGTGAGGAAAGATCTCTCACGACAGAGCTGGGATCCAGTGTGCTCTCCACTTCGCACGCCATCAGCGATGCTGAGCCTTCACGGGGACCTGGCAGCTCCATTCCAGGGCGGCGGCGGCGGCAGGAGGAGGAGGAGGAGGAGGAGGAGGTATGCGAAGAGACCACCCGCCTCGGAATCTTTAGAAAGGAAATAGACTGCGAAGGTTGTAAGGTCAGATGAGGATATACATACATACACTACATACATACATATATATATATATATATATATATATATATATATATATATATATATGTATATACATATAGCTTTGATGGCGTCACGCGAATGTCGCAGTCTTGTTTTTGTTGATCTATTCATTTATTTATTTTCTTGTTTATTGGTATATTTGTTTATTGAATGATTATTTTATTTTGTTTATCATCAACTATTTCTTTATCATATTTTCCATCATTATGTTTACATGTTGGAGCCCCGCTGATAATTTGTCCTGATCCTGCTCTCCTGTTTTTTTCTCTCTCATGGAATAGAGAAAATTAAAATAATAATAAAAAGTAATAATAAAAAATAAAAGAAATCTACTCACATAAGTAGAGATATTGCGTGAAAATTAATTTCTCACCAATGTCATATAACTTAATTGTTATCATTATCCAATAAACTCGTCGTGAAAAAAAAACTTATCGGTTTGTTTGGACATTTGGAAAAAAAAAAAAAAAAAGTCGCGGCATTCATGCATGACACAGTGCGAAATGAAAAACCGTTTACATAACATTTAAAAGCTATACCAGAGAAAACAGATCGGAGGTTTGCGGGCGCATATTTTGGTGATTGCGCTTAAAGTTCCCGCCAAAAATTGGCTGGAAATCGTCGAACAGGAACGATTCTGAAAATGGCAAAACAAACATTCCAAAAATATCCGCTTTTTTTTCTCTTCTCCTTTGGGCACAGCAAGCGGATGTGAAACCAATGTCCAATGGACCATTTAATAGAAAATCTGCGCAGTAAATAAAAAAAAAGAAAAGGAAAAAAAAAAGAGGGAGCTTCTACGAAACGATACGCTACTACCAAAAGCCACCACTTTTAACCCTATATGCAGCGACTTTCCTCACAAATAACATAAAAAAATTTACATTTCAGGTAGTGATACAGTCCCTCCGTGTTTGAATAATTTGCACAACATTCTTAAAATTCCTCTCACATAACAAATATGACAACGCTTAATGACGGCGTTCATGTACAATGTAAACTGGCCATACAACAACAACAGCAACAACAACAGCAGCAACAACAAAATCCTCATACAACATCTGTACGTAACGTATAAAGTTTTGATGCACAGCCTGAGTCGGAAGCGAGATACAGAGTTGGAGTCAACGCTTTGGGATAGCGACGCTTGCAAATGCGAGTTTCCATGTACACTTTGGGGCGACAAGTTCCTAGGACGCCGCTGCTGCTCAACGCGCAAGAGAGTGTGCCTAGATTGCCAAACGCCTGATGTTTTCCACAAGGGTAGAACAACTGGTGAATTGTCGACGATAATAACAATAACAGCTAATGATACCAATAACAGTAATGACAATTACAGCAATAACAACAATGACAACAACAATGACAATAAGAACAATAAGAATAACAATAAGAATGGCAATAACAATGCCAATAACAATGGCAATAATAACAATGACAATACCAGTAATAACATAAACAACAGTAATGATAATAACTAAAATAAAATACTGATGGTGATGGTAGTGACGGTGATGGTGACGATGATGACGACGACGAAGACAATGATAAAGAAGACGGCGACGGCGGCAGCGGCGACGACGACGACGACGACGTCGACGACGACGACGACGACGACGACGACGACGACGACGACGACGACGGCGACGGCGACGGCGACGGCGACGGCGGCGGCGACGGTGGCGGCGACGGCGGCGGCGACGGCGGCGGCGACGGCGGCGGCGACGGCGAGGGTGGCGGCGACGGCGACGGCGATGGCGGCGGCGGTGGCGGCGGCGGCGGTGACGACGACGACGACGACGACAACGACGACGACGACGACGGCGGCGACGACGACGACGGCGATGACGATGACGATGACGACGATGATGTTGACAAAAACAACAACGACGACAATGACAGCAACAAAAAGCAAAATTAGAAAATAATAGTAAATTCATTAATAACTGATAAAAGCGCAAATGATAGTATATATCACGGTTTTTTTATGGAAACATAGATAAATGAATACAGATAAGCATGTAGTTACTGACAAGAAATTCAGCACCTAAGCACAGTAATGCATGACAAAAAAATAAAAATGGAAATAAATTCCAGCTCCTCATTGTTGAGGAAACTCAAGCCATTACACGCTCTAAAACGGGCATGGAAAATAAAGAAGGAACTCAAAAATGAGATTCCAGGACCTAAAAGCCTACTGGGTCGTGTGCGCCCGTAATCAGCGGCTGGCTCGTTTTGCTTCCTTCCTTCCTTCCTCCCTCCATCTCACTTTTTAAGTTTCCCCACAGTTCTGCTGCTTACTTTTTGTTTTATTTTATTTATTATAATTTTGATTTATTTATTTACTTGTTTCGTTGTTTAGTGAGAAAAGGAAAAGGTAGAGGAAAGTGGCAGGAAAGACAGATAGTGGGAGACAATAATAGTAATAATAATAATTAAATAAAATGAAATAAAGATATGAACAATGAAAATAGAAATAGTTCAATATTCTTCTATGAATGGGTTTGAACCTCTAAAGCATGGAGAAACGCTATGTGTCTCTCATCCGTAGGTATGTCACTGAGTCTCTAAGGTGTTGATGGCATGGAAATTACGTGGTCAGTACACAAACAGAGGGGGTCGACATCAAACAAGGGGAAGACTGGAGGAAGGTGAGGGGGTGGGATTAGGACTCAAGGATTAGGGGGTGAAGCGGTGGATGCTCCCCACCGATGCCTAGCCACTTCGCTTTGCGGACAACAATTGACTGGAGGACAGTGCCACGCAATTTCGTGCTTCTTGATCCGCGTTGCATGCAACGCTACAAATGGCCTCAAACAGTTGCGCTGATGATTAGGTCACATTTGATCCCACCCTTTTTTTTTCAAGCAGGTATCCTAGGCACAGTTAAGCCACATTTATTCCTCTGCTGCTCACAGACTTTTTTTTTCTTTTTGGCAGATGCCGCACGCAAATTATTTGATTCGTGTCGTAGGCAGATTAGTTTTATTTCATTTGACTTTTAACCAGATACAGGTCGCATGCACGCACGCACAAGAACGCATTTGATCAATGCTATTGGTAGTTTTTTTTATAGCAGATGCCGCTCGTGGAAAAGAAAATAATCACTGCTGCTAAAAAGCAGACATATCGGTAGATGGCTCACATACATATCAACATATCAGTTGTCTATCTGAAGAAAATCAATAAAGTGGTTCAAACAATTGACGGAGTTAAGTCATATTGGAAGACCATAAGAAAGATGTTTATTATTAAGATAAATCACACACACACACACACACACACACACACACACACACACACACACACACACACACACACACACACACACACACACACACACACACACACACACACACACACACACACACACACACACACACACACACACACACACACACACACACACACACACACACACACACACACACACACACGCATACACACACAGACACAGACACACACACACACACACACACACACACACACACACACACACACACACACACACACACACACACACACATACACACACATACCAGCAGTAATACCACCATCACCACCACCACCACAACCACCACCAACAATAACAACAACAACAACAACAACAATAAAATGTATTCTGCTTTTGAATCCAGACGAAGTGACAGTTCTAAGGTTAACAAAAGTCACGACGACGAAGTAAAAGGACTTTCACAGCTGAAGCGAAAAATTGGACGCAGCATAATTACGTAATAAACATTACTTCAGGTCTCTGAGCTCTCGCTTTGTATGAGCGCGTGCGTGTGTGTATGTAAATGAGCGAATGCGTGTGTGTGTTTATCTATTTGTTTATCTATTTATTTATCTATGTATTCATATGTTTATTTACCAGTTGTATTTATCAATTTTACAGAGAACGAATCGTACCTATTGTATCCAGTCTTTCTTTTCTAACTTTCGAAAGTTGAACATGGTTGATTTGAACACTGGACGTTCGTGACAGTACCTCACTATAGGCTTTTCCAAGCCTATGGCTCTACACGGGTTTGTAATGTGATGTCTGTTTATTCTGCATATGATTTTTTATTTATTTATTGTTATTCTTTTTTATTGTCGTTGCTGTCATTATCGTTATCATTCTTGTCGTTATTGTCATTATTGCTGTTATTGGCATTATCATTATCATCATGTACATTATAAGTATTGTTTGGATCATCATCATCATCATCATCATCATCATCATCATCATCATCATCATCATCATCATCATCATCATCATCATCATCATCATCATCATCATCATCATCATCATCATCATCATCATCATCATCATCATCATCATCATCATCATCATCATCATCATCATCATCATCATCATCATCATCATCATCATCATCATCATCATCATCATTGATTTTAGTATTTTTGTTATTATTGTTTTATTATTATTACTACTATAATTTTCCAACGTATCTCTCACTGCCTTTGATTCTTTCCTCTTTGCTTTTCATTGTCTTGTTTATCTTTGTAGTCATTACATCTCTTCATCCCCATGTGGTTTCTGATTCTAACACATCCATTAGAAATTTATACTAATTTTCTATTATTCTGTTTGGGAAGCTGTACTTCTTTACGTCTTTCAGAAAGACCTTCTTGAAGTTTTGCAATTTCAAAAAGACCTATTTTGGTCCCCTTTGCAATTTCACCCTGCAGAGTTATGTTCCTCCTAATGATGCCTTTGTACAGCCCACTTTGTCTTATAAACAGTTTCCCCTTGACAAGCATATTGCAGGTTGATCATGGCTCCCCCCCCTCTCTCTCTTTCTCTCTCTCTCTCTCTCTTCCTCTTTTAGTTTCTTCGGTTTTTCATCACGTATATATATATATATATATATATATATATATATATATATATATACACACACACATATATATATATATATATATATATATATATATATGTAAGTGTGTGTGTGTGTGTGTGTGTGTGTGTGTGTGTGTGTGTGTGTGTGAATAGAATCACCAGTGACGGTGATGTCGATCAAATAATTCCGACTGTCGTCCCCGGATTCGAACCGAGACTCGTGAATCACAAAGCCATCGCCCTACCAACTGAGCTAGCGAACCTAAAAAATTCTCTAACCTGGAAGTTAATCTACTCCCGAGGAACTAAGTTGACTGCAAACTGCCGTCCATATTTAATTTTACAGAAAACCAAGGCCAACTTGTAGCTCGTGGTTAAGCCGGTACGTTTCCTTGATGGACTTATCGTCGTTGTCATGCCTGAATAGAATCACTAGACATTTGGCCCGTCATTATACTATATAAATCAACACAGATTTAGTATAAGGACGGGCCAAATGTCTGGTGTTTTTTTTGTCCATGTAAGGGACACAAACTATAGCATTTACTGGGACAATGTTAAAAATGTTGTTGTTTGTAATTCTGTTTTAAAAAGGAACATCATTGAATCCAGTTACATAAAGAGCAATTTTGATAATAACATCTACTTGAGTCTAGGTTTATTTAAACTAGATCTTTTTATAGTTAATAGGATAATAAAGCAGTACCATGGCTCTTAATTGTGCCAGATGTCCTATGGACCTTTGGGCCACATAGTTATGATCTTTTGTATTTGCTGTTTTATTGTCTTATTATTACTATTATTATTTCCATGTATATATGAATGTGTTTGTATATACATTGTCTGAAGGTTTTATATGGCTATAACCTTCCCCAGTTTTCTTATTTATGTATAGACATTATGTTCTATTTCTCTTTCTTGTATTCTGAGGATGTCGTAATAGACGAAAACGTTTAGTATTCCGAACTTTATTTTCCTTGAGGTTTCTGCATGATACATACATACATACATACATACATACATACATACATACATACATACATACATACATACATACATACATACATACATACATACATACATACATACATACATACATGCATACATACATATACATATATATATATATATATATATATATATATATATATATATATATATATATACACTGGGGGACAAAAACCTAGAGGCTAGAGTAAAAATAATAAATTTCCTCAAATAACCTACACTATCAGATACTTACCAGCTCTCTAGTGCTTTGTCGGACACCCCTTTCTCTTGACACATTCTTGGAGATGTTTGGG
>NC_134778.1:87942363-87947363 GCF_046742065.1 Oratosquilla oratoria
GCGAAGACGCTACTACTTAAGCTACTACGGATGTTTAAAAGGTTTCTGAATATTTCTACACACATGTACCCCCATACTTATGGATTGCTTTTCTCATTCTTCCTCCTGGAGAATTCCATAATTTTTTCAACACTAAATCTTAATCACTAAACATCCACTAAATCCCACTAGGTTTTGATTTCTGACCCCGTTTATGGCCCTCTGTGGCCCCTGGGGGGAAGGTCCACGGGCTGCATGTTAAGAATCCCTGGCCAAAGGGGTGAGGATCCTACCCCAGGAAGCGTTGAGTAGATGTGACCGAAGGCGCCATCTTTGCCCTGTGATGCGATTGGATTACTGTAGCGAGAAATTAACGGTCACAGCTGGAAATTGGAGAGAAGAACGGGATTCGAACCCATAAATAAGCGAATAGAAGACCAGTACGCTTCCAATTACGCCACCAGCCACTGGGCGAGAAAATAAGAAAATATGAATAACACGAGAGCCGATTTTAGACAATCCACGGCTACATCCCAGTCATCGTGTGCACCGCGAATGAGACAAGTTCTTCAGAGGACTTGAGACGAAAAAGTATTTGACGCTCTGAAACCAACAATTTGATCCTTTATTGAGAACCAAAGCTTTTCGTATTTTTATGTCAACAAACGAGTCTATCAAGGTCTGTGTGTGCGTGCATGCGTGCGTGAGTGCGCGCGTGTATGTGTGTGTGTGTGTGTGCGCGCGCTCGCTTTTGCTTGTGTTTTTTGTGTGTGTTTGTATTGTGTTTGTGTTGTGTTTTTGTTTTGTACTTTGTGTTGTGAGTGTTATGTTTTTGTTTTGTGTTTTGTTTGTGTTGTGTTGTGTTTATGTTGTGTTTATGTTGTGTTGTGTTGTGTTGTGTTGTGTTGTGTTGTGTTGTGTTGTGTTGTGTTGTGTTGTGTTGTGTTGTGTTGTGTTGTGTTGTGTTGTGTTGTGTTGTGTTGTGTTGTGTTGTGTTGTGTTGTGTTGTGTTGTGTTGCGTTGCGTTGTGTTGTGTTGTGTTGTGTTGTGTTGTGTTGTGTTGTGTTGTGTTGTGTTGTGTTGTGTTGTGTTGTGTTGTGTTGTGTTGTGTTATGCTGTGTTGTTTTGTTTGTCGTGTTTGTGTTGTGTTTATGTTGTGTTTGCGTTGCGTTTGTACTATGTGTTGTGTTTATGTTATGTTTGCCTTGTGGTTTTGTTTTGTGATGTGTTTGTGTTGTGTTGTGTTGTGTTTGTGTTGTGTTGTGTTGTGTTGTGTTTGTGTTGTGTTGTGTTGTGTTGTGTTGTGTTGTGTTGTGTTGTGTTGTGTTGTGTTGTGTTGTGTTGTGTTGTGTTGTGTTGTGTTGTGTTGTGTTGTGTTGCGTTGTGTTGTGTTGTGTTGTGTTGTGTTGTGTTGTGTTGTGTTGTGTTGTGTTGTGTTGTGTTGTGTTGTGTTGTGTTGTGTTGTGTGTGGATTGTGTTTGTGTTGTGTTGTGTTGTGTTGTGTTGTGTTGTGGTGTGTTGCGTTGTGTTGCGTTGTGTTGTGTTGCGTTGCGTTGTGTTGTGTTATGTTGTGTTGTGTTGTGTTTGTGTTGTGTTGTGTTGTGTTGTGTTGTGTTGTGTTGTGTTGTGTTGTGTTGTGTTGTGTTGTGTTGTGTTGTGTTGTGTTGTGTTGTGTTGTGTTGTGTTGTGTTTGTGTTGTGTTTGTGTTGTGGTTGTCGTGTTTGTGTCGTATTTGTATTGTGTTTGTGTTTGTATTGTGTTTGTGTTGTGTTTGTGCTGTATTTGTGTTGTGTATGAGGTGCGTTTGAGTTGTATTTGTGTTGTGTTTGTGCTGTATTTGTGTTGTGTATGAGGTGCGTTTGAGTTGTATTTGAGTTGCGTTTGTATTGTGTTTGTGTTGTGTTTGTGTTGTATTCGTGTTGTGTATGAGGTGCATTTGAGTTGTGTTTGTGTTGTGTTTGTGTTGTGTTTGTGCTCTATTTGTGTTGCGTTGTGATTATGTTCTGCTTGTGTTGTGTTTGTGTTGTGTTTGAGTTGAGTTTGAGTTGTGTTTGAGTTATGTTTGTGATGTGTTTGTGTGTTTTGTGTTGTTTGTGTTATGTCTTAATTTTTTGAATTATTTCTATTGTTTTTAAATGTTTTTGAATTGTGTAGTGTTGTGAATTGTGTATTGTGTTGTGAATTGCATATATACAATATATGTATGTCGACCCCTAGCGTGGATAAGCATTACTGTACACTTATATCCTCTTGATTCTGTATTAAACAGTGTTTAATTCTCTTCTGGCTCCTACCAGAGAAGACAAACTAGCCTGTTTAAGGGCCGACATAGATGAAATTCCATTTTGAGATGCAAAACCCTTTCTCATCTACACAATTGTTCTTGAACATAACTTCCCCGCCACACATAGTAAGCAGATCATCTCATACTACAACGACCCACACTAACAATTCCCAGACAATAACAACATATCTTCTCTGAGTGACTTCTGGACCCATCTGGAGGCTGTTGCCGGTTACCCAAAGGCCACGGGTCTTCTGCAAAAGAGACTAGAGGCAACGAATTGAATGACTGATTGATTGATTGATTCTTGAAGATAATCATATAACATTAGTACATTATATATATATATATATATAAATATATATATATATATGTATAAATATATATATATATATATATATGTATATATATGTATATATATACGTATATATATATACAGTATGTATGTATATATATATATATATATATGTATGTATATATATATATATATATACTTATATATATACATATATATATATACATATATATATATAGGTGTCCCAAAAATTTGACGTCATTTCAAATGCCAATATCTAGGAAACTACTCAGTGCATCTCAATGAAACTGCACAAACTTAATGTTGAACATCACAAGTTTTATTGGTTGACATTTCAAAGAAAAAAACAAAGATTTGTAGATTCTATGACCGATTTCACAAATGTTCAATATGAGCGCCGCCTGTGACTCTGCACACGTCAAGTCGGTACTCAAACTCGTGCTAAACACGCTGCTGCATGTCTTTGGTAACATTCTCCAGTGCGGTAGTGATTCTCTGCTTGAGTTCTTCAACGTTAGCAGGAAGAGGGGGGACATAGACGAGTCCTTTCACATATCCCCAGAGGAAAAAATCACACGGTGTCAGGTCAGGTGATCCTGGTGGCCATTTCAGCAGCAAATTGTCTTACTCACCACCACGCCCGATCCATCTCTCTGGCAGATTCTCATTGAGATAGGCCCGTACAGTGAGCTTCCAGTGAGGTGGAGCCCCGTCCTGTTGAAAAATGAAGCTTTCATGTTCATTTTCAATGAGCTGATCAAATAGCCAGTTCTGAAGCATTTGCAGATAAACATTCCCGCTCACATTTCCTTCAAAGAAAAACGGTCCATGAATTTGATTCTTGGAGATGGCGCAGAACACATTCACTTTTGGTGAGTCCCTCTCGTGCTCAATTGTGGCATGGGGATTTTCTTCGCCCCAAATGCGAACATTATGCTTATTGACTTTGCCATTCGTATGAAACGTGGCTTCATCACTAAAAATTAGACGCTCATCGAACTCGTCTTCTTCAAGTTTCTCTAGCATATCATAGCAGAATTCTTTACGTTTTCGCTTGTCATCTTCCTTTAAAGCCTGAAGGAGCTGCAGCCTGTAGGGTTCCATTTGCAATCGTTTCCTCAGAACGCGCCAAACTGTTGTTCGAGGAATCTGGGTTTCCACACTTGCTCTTCTTACAGACTTCCGGGGACTTCGCAGGAATGTTTCACGAACTTTCTCGACCTTCTCTTCCGATGTTGATGGCCGTCCAGATCCTTTAGCCCTGCATAAGCAGCCTTCCTCTTTAAATTTTTGGTGCCAGGTCCAAATTTGTTTACTAGTTGGTGCATATTTGCCAAATTTTGCAAAGAAGGCACGCTGCACGGTCTTGGGTGACTGTGTTTGAGCATATTTCAACACGCAAAATGACTTTTCTTTTGAAGTGAACGGCATTTCTCAACCTGAAAATAGATAAATGTCAAACATTAAACATAAAATCTTGAACTGTTTCTATACAAGCTGTGAAAATCTGAGGTCGTTTCAACGAAAATTGCCAAAATTATTGGCCTGCAAAATGACGTCAACTTTTTTGGAACACCCTGTATATGTATATATATATATATATATATAAATATATATATATACATACATATATATATATATATACACACACACATATATATATACATATATGTATATAAATATATATATATGTATATAAGTATATATATATATATATATGTATATATATACATGTATATATATATATATATATATATATATATATATATATATATATATATACACAGTTAATCATAAGGATATGAGTACATACACATACCTTATAAGAGAGATGGTCAGTCAAAGCATGCACCTACCCACCACCCATCCGACACACATTTGATTTTCCTTTCCTTTTTTATATAATTAATATGTATATATGAGTATATATGCTTGCAGATAATATAGATATGAGTCATGTCTCTTACAAAATCTGGTCGCCTTTGTCCTTGAAGGACGACCTTTGTTTGAGGATGAAGGACCGACCTTGGGCTCAGTCTTGAGAGTGTCGTCACCGCATTGAAGATGGCTTCAATGCCTTTCAATCAGGTGACGTGGCTATGACGTGACAAACACTTTTATCGTTTCAATAAGGCGATGCACAATGCAGATTTTTGTCTACTTGTTTATTCTTTTATTTGTTTGTTTGTTTATCTGTTTACTTTATCTACATTCATCTATTCATTTATCTATTTATTTATCAATTGATTTATCTATGTATTCATTTAACTATTCATTTAGTTCTTTATCTATTTATATATTCATTTATTCATATACGAATTCTGAGCTCTCATACGATACACTCACAGCTGTCGATCGCGTCCAACACGTGATCAAAGAATGTGGTTATTCAAACACACACACACACACACACACACACAC
>NC_134778.1:87952363-87954863 GCF_046742065.1 Oratosquilla oratoria
TTTGGGAATGGATGCGAAGAGGAGACTGTATGAAGGAGTGATTGTGCCAACAGCATTGTATGGGGCAGAAACGTGGAACATAAGAGAAGAAGAGAGAAGGAGTTTGAATGTGTTTGAGATGAGGTGTCTGAGAAGTATGGTGGGGGTTACTAGGCTAGATAGAGTGAGAAATGAGGAGGTGAGGAGGAGAACAGGGGTGAAAAAGGATTTGGGAGATAGGGTTGATGAAAGAATATTAGGATGGTTTGGACACATGGAAAGAATGAGTGAAGAAAGACTAGTAAAAGAGGTATGGAAGGCAGATGTGGAGGGAGTGAACATGAGGGGACGTCCTAGGATGAGGTGGATGGATGGGGTGAAGGGGGCTTTGGGGAAGAGGGGAATGTCTGTTGAGGAAGGAAGGGAGAGGACGGAAGACAGAGGTGAGTGGAGAATGGTTGTATATGGATGATGTTGTGACTGCATGAGGAGGGGGGTGGGGTAGTATGTGTGAGTAAATTTTGACGCAGCCCGAAGGGATTTCTCCCCGTCCTCTCCTTATATGCAAAGGGGGACGGAGAGGGGGGGTCGCCGATTAAATGAAGCGGCCTTGCTGTGGATGTACTGTGTCTTGCGACACTGCTTCTGACCCAGGGCGGTGGGCAGGGTGCAGGGATGACCCGTCATCCAGGAGGTGCTCAGATGAGAGGAAGGGTGGGAGGGGTGTGGAGTGTATTGAGGGATGAAATGGGTGGGAGTGTTTTTATGCCTTTCCCTTTGTGGCTACCTCCCTTGGAAGGGGGAAAAAGCCTTGGTATATGTATGTATGTATTATTAGTATTATTATTATCATCATTATTATTAATATTATTATTATTGTCGTCGTCGTCGTCGTCGTCGTCGTCGTCGTCGTCGTCGTCGTCGTCGTCGTCGTCATTATTATTATTATTATTATTACTATTATTATTTTTTTATTAATATTATTATTATTATTATTATTATTATTATTATTATTATTATTATTATTATTATTATTATTATTATTATTATTATTATTATTATTATTATTATTATTATTATTATTATTATTATTATTATTATTATTATTATTATTATTATTATTATTATTATTATTATTATTATTATTATTAAAAAAAAAAGATGTTTTGGAAAGAAATTAAGAGAGGAAGAGGAGGCGAATCAAGTAGGGAAGAAAAGGTAAAAGGTACAGATGGAGAGTTGATAATGGAAGAGATGGCAGTGAGGGGAAGATGGGCAGAATATTTTAGGGAGTTACTGAATGTGAAGGAGGATAGGGAAGGAAAGATAGCTGCAGTGGGAAATACGAAGAAAATGAGAGTGATTATTGAGGAGAATGGAGGAGAAATAAGGAAGGATGAGGTGAAGGCAGTTGTAAAGATGATGAAAGCAGGTAAGGCACCTGGTCTGGATGGATGTCATGCAGAATGTCTGAAAAAGGGAGGTTCAGTGATGGTGGACTGGTTGGTGAGATTATTTAATGTTTGCTGGAGAGAGGGTAGAGTACCGGAGGACTGGAGTAGTGCCTGTATAGTTCCTCTTTACAAGGGAAAAGGGGACAAGTGTGAATGTAGTAGTTTCAGAGGGATTAGCCTGTTGAGTGTAGTAGGGAAGGCTTATGGGAGAATCTTAATTGAGAGGATTAGGAGAGGAACAGAAGGAGTAATTGGTGAGGAACAGTGTGGATTTAGGACGGGTAGAGGTTGTGTAGATCAGATCTTTGTGGTAAGACAGATATGTGAGAAAGCTATAGGAAAGGGGAAGGATGTTTTTTGGGCTTTTATGGATCTGGAAAAGGCTTATGATAGGGTAGACAGAAAGGCACTGTGGGAGGTTATGCAGATTTATGGGATAGGAGGAAAGCTTTTGGGAGCTGTCAAGAGTTTTTATGTGAGTAGTAGAGCATGTGTTAGGATTGGAAATGGAGAGAGTGAGTGGTTTGAAGTAAAGGTGGGACTTCGTCAAGGATGCGTTATGTCGCCCTGGGAGTGAACATGAGGGGACGTCCCTAGGATGAGGTGGATGGATGGGGTGAAGGGGGCTTTGGGGAAGAGGGGAATGTCTGTTGAGGAAGGAAGGGAGAGGACGGAAGACAGAGGTGAGTGGAGAATGGTTGTATATGGATGATGTTGTGACTGCATGAGGAGGAATGGGCGGGGGGGTGGGGGGTGGGGTAGTATGTATGAGTAAATTTTGACGCAGCCCGAAGGGATTTCTCCCCGTCCTCTCCTTATATGCAAAGGGGGACGGAGAGGGGGGGTCGCCGATTAAATGAAGCGGCCTTGCTGTGGATGTACTGTGTCTTGCGACACTGCTTCTGACCCAGGGCGGTGGGCAGGGTTCAGGGATGACCCGTCATCCAGGAGGTGCTCAGATGAGAGGGGGGGAAGGGGGTGGAGGGGTGTGGAGTGTATTTAGGGATGAAATGGGTGGGAGTGTTTTTATGCCTTTCCCTTTGTGGCTACCTCCCTTGGAAGGGGGA
>NC_134778.1:87964863-87967363 GCF_046742065.1 Oratosquilla oratoria
TGACGACAATACAAGGGGAATTTGTAAAGACATTCTTTCAAATCATGCATTAGTAATTTGGATTTCGAGAAAATGAAATACTTGGAAGGGATTAAAATCATTTAATATCCAAAGCGAGTGCCAAGGACGAGACGGATGGAGGAAGAAATCGAGTCTTAGGTCGACATAATAACGTTCAAAAGAAAGAGACAACTTGAAAAAATAACAAAAGGGAGCAAATGTTTTAAGAACAGAGAAATAGAGAGAGAAAAAAGGAGAGAAATAGAGGGAGAAAGGTAGAGAGAGAGAGATAGGGAGAGAAAGGAAAGGGGTAAAGGAGAGAGGCTGGGAGACAGCGGAACTGAGATAGAGATGGAAAAGAAAAAGAAGATGGAAAGAGGGGGACGGATTGAAAGGAGGAGATATAAGATGGATGAAAAGAGAGAAGAAAGAAGGATAAAGAGAAAGATGAGAGAGGGAGAGAGAGAGAGAGAGAGAGAGAGAGAGAGAGAGAGAGAGAGAGAGAGAGAGAGAGAGAGAGAGAGAGAGAGAGAGAGAGAGAGAGAGAGAGAGAGAGAGAGAGAGAGAGAGAGAGAGAGAGAGAGAGAGAGAGAGAAAGAGATAAAGACAGATAGATAGATAGATAGATAGATAGATAGATAGACCGAGAGAGAGAGAGAGAGAGAGAGAGAGAGAGAGAGAGAGAGAGAGAGAGAGAGAGAGAGAGAGAGAGAGAGAGAGAGAGAGAGAGAGAGAGAGAGAGAGAGAGAGAGAGAGAGAGAGAGAGAGAGAGAGAGAGAGAGAGAGAGAGAGAGAGAGAGAGAGAGAGAGAGAGAGAGAGAGAGAGAGAGAGAGAGAGAAAGAGGAAGGCTTAGAGAGAGGGAGAGAGAGAGAGATAGAGAGGAAAAGAGAGAAGATGTATATATATATATATATATATATATATATACATATATGTATATATATATATATATATGTATATATATATGTGTATATATAAATATATATGTATGTATATATATATATATATATATATATATATAGAGAGAGAGAGAGAGAGAGAGAGAGAGAGAGAGAGAGAGAGAGTGAGAGAGGGAGAGAGAGCACTGTCGATATTCTTCTGAAAATGGTTTCGAACGCCAGCTTATTTGGAGAGGGACAAGATCAATTTGCGCAAACAGTAATATCGAGTTCATGACGGTATTCCAAGAAAGACAACCTCAATTGAAGCCGTGTTGATACAGCCTGTGCAAATGGAAACACTGGTGAGGGAATGTTAATTAATACTCATACAACTTAAACTCGTTTTAACGAGCAAATGAATAAGAGTTTATTCACTCGTAACCACATGTAAACATCACAATACTCGCAAACATACTTAATATGCCACTATTGTTGCAAAAGATTGGATCCAAATGTTTTCCGTCCTACTCGAATGTAAAGGAACAGACAACATTCATTTGGTTCCTGGACGCAAATAGCAATGTAAAGAAAACATTGCGAATGTAATGTGATACAATGCAATTGCAATTCATACTAACGGGGATTCCATTTCAAATCTAACGGAACCAGTATTATTCTTTTGGGATAAAAGGAAAGGAGGGTTGGACTACACTCTTTGGTTTGGATGTTGTTGTTTTTTTAGTTTATCGGAATTTCAATATTTTGTGTAAAACCTTAAGAATCTGACTTTACAACGACCTCAGTTGTTTTTATATAACTACCACCAACACCTACAAATTGGAAAAAAAAAATCGAAAACTGGTATTTCCGCACGACAAACAAAAACTTTCGACAATGTGTCATGTACCTGACGACATGTTTGTGACGTCATATCCGCTGGAAACTCGACACTTCCCTGAGAGACCAGGTGGTCCCCTCAGTCTCTGTAGGGAAGTGGACCTAACGCAGACCTACTCTCAAGGGGAACAGGTCGAGAGGGACCCTACCTCCTTAACGAGACATTTGTGGAAGGGGGGAAGGGTGGGGGAAGGGGGGGAAGTAATCATAATTGATAGCTACACCATGTGAAGAGGAGTTGAGATGAAGATATCCCCCATTAAGGTGCGTGCTACGGTACCCTATGATGCCTCTAGGGAGAACAGATCTGCCCCCCTGTAAGGTTCAGGGTATTAGTTCTGGTCTTGCGTTTTCGTGCATCCCCCATGGTTATGGAATTCTGTTACCTAACTCCCTGTCTCTAGTATAAAGGATCCCTACAAGGTCTAGTAAATCGACCTTTTATAGAAAACGGTTTTAGTGCTGGTGCTTTTCATGAGGATCTTTTTATCGGTATTTTTCTTTAATACGAAAAGGAAAAATATCCTTTGGCTCTCAACCAAGTACAGTAGTGGACCGTCACATTGGATGGAGTATTTCTGAATGAGATAAATATAAAGAGAGAGAGAGAGAGAGAGAGAGAGAGAGAGAGAGAGAGAGAGAGAGAGAGAGAGAGAGAGAGAGAGAGAGAGAGAGAGAGAGAGAGAGAGAGAGAGAGAGAGAGAGAGGTGTTAAAGAAGAG
>NC_134778.1:87972363-87979863 GCF_046742065.1 Oratosquilla oratoria
TAAAGATAATCTCGTTTAATCCGACCTGATTGCAAGTTGCCTCGAGACCGTTTTCTGTTCATAAAATTTCAAAAAATTTCTCTCAAATTACACCCCGCCAAAAAGGTAAAAATAATAATAGTAATAATAATAATGATAATAAAATATTGATGAAGAGAAACCCTTTGCTTTATCACAAAATTGGCAATCATATTCATCTTCTGCCAGGAGTGGTGGATTTTTTCTTCTTCTTCATATTCCTCACAGAAATGTATGATTTGTAACAGCAAGCCATGGCTCCATGAAATCTTGTCACGGTTCTCAATCTGGGGTACCCTATAGCCCCCAGGCTGAGAACCATTAAACTAGGACCTCTCTTCCCCTGAGTTAGCAGTCAAAGGCGGTAGGTAGCCCTACACCAACATGTGGTACAGGTTCCTTGTTTGTGACAGATCTTATCATGGCATTGGGTAGGGACCTTTGATTCACAAGGAGCTAAGATAAGAGGGAAACAGTGGGTGGTGGATGGAAATGAAATGGCTGAGGGTAGTTACTTCTCTTCTAAAGGTGAAGAAACTCTTGGATTATAGATAGATAGATTAGGGTAGGGACGGCCTAACTCAAAGTTTGGAATTTGAGACCACATGTCCTTATTGTCGCCACGCGATGATTCTTTTGGGTTTAAACCACCTATTATTTGCCAGTTCCTTCAAGAGGTAGCACGCTAGCTAGCCCACTCAGCACGCAGGACACCACCCTCACATGAGCAAAGACATTTTCAGTCTGAAAGCTTGCCTTCAGGTGAACGTGATCGCCTATCACTAGCCAGAATAAAGTCATCCAAGCATACCGCTGGGCTTAAAGAGTAATGAATCCCCAATAACATCACATCAGATTGCTTGTATTAGCTAAATATGATCGTCCGGCACACAACGACAAGTCTACGTTGCTATGCTGAAAGTAAAGGATCCACAATAGCATCTCATAAGCTTGGTTGCCATCAGCCTTTTCATCTTCGCCTTTTGCTAACTAGAATGAAAAATTCCCAGTAACATCACATATGCTTGCTTGCCATTAGCTTTTTGATAAACCAGAATAAAAACATTCAAGAGTGTTAATTGGCTTGGGAGACGATTAGGCCGGTGCAACAGCAACGCATAAGGTGAGGGTTGCTTTCAATACTGGACGACGGGGAGCAGCCGCAGTGTCCAGCACCGATGTGTCTCCGGGTGTTGAGTTCGTGAAGGACCTTGAGTGGTCTTGTGCGCTGGAAGACATGGAACTCCAAAGCCAGGTGTTTTTAGATGGGTACACTTGGTCAGGTGTCGAGGTTTAGGTGTCGAGGTTCAGCTTTCCTTTTTTTTTGGGGGGGTGAGGGTGAGGGGTGAGTTGATTTGTACTAGATAATAATGGTTGAACAAACAAATTGAAGAAGAAAAAAGGAAAAGGAAGGCAAATAAGAAGAAAAAGGGGGAGGTGGAGAAAGAATAAAAAGAGAAAGAGGAGGAAGAGGACAGTGAAAAGGAGAAAGGAATAATAAGAGAAGAATAGAAAGAGAGAAGAGGAGTAGGATAAGGAAAAGAAAGTCCATTAGAGTAAGAGAAAGATGAAGATGAACAAGAAGTGAAAGAACAAAAAAATGAGGAATAAGAAGAGAAGAAACCCATGGAAGCATATTCTTTCCTTTTTCGTATTTTTGTACAAAAGGCCCTTTGCCCAGTTCTGAGGCGTGTCTTGTTTATGCAGCAATGCATTTCGTCAAGATCTGGCTATATTTCCCAAGAGTTTTGTGTTGATTTCAGGAGGACTCTCTAGCGTACAGGAGCGTACAGTGCCATAGAATGGCATCTTTACCTTGCGTACAATTACATCACAGGGCCATAGAATGGTCCCTTTGCCTGCGCAGAAAAGCATACAGGGTCAAAGAATGTTACCTTTGCCCTTTGTACAAAAAGGTGCAGGGCCATAGAATGGCACCTTTGCCCTGCGTATAATTTTGTACAGGGCCATAGAATGGCCCCTTAGCTCTGTTTACTAAAGCGTACAGGGCCATAAAATGTTACATATCCCCTGCAAACAAAAGCGTACAGTGCCATCGAGTGCTATCTTTGCCCTGCGTACACCTGCGTACAGTGCCACCAATTGACTTTCTGGTGTTTTCACATCCAAAGGTGAAAGTCTTACGCTAGGAGGCTATTAGTCTTCATTTTCAAGAGCGAACTCTATTACACCTGTAGCACCTGCAGCATTTGAAGTATTCTATGGCACCTGTTTGTAGCACCTGAAATATTCGACATCAACTGTAGCTCCTGAATATTCTGTAACACTACCCTATCACCTGAAGCACTATGTAGCACATATATGGCACCTAAAGTACACAACAACACCTGTCACCAGCACTTTTTTTTTCTTGTGGACTGTAGTTTAACAGCGCTTCAATCACTGTGAACAATCACGAGCAGGTGTCGTCTGTCGCACCTGTCGCATTTGTAGCACTTTGGAAGCACCTGCTGCTGCTTTTGTTGTTATTGTTGTTAATCCGGTAAAGGATTTTTCAGGAAAATAATAGAACGGAACGATAGCAGATTGAAGTGATCTGCATTTTATTTTCCTTTCAGCGAGTTTCAGTATTCATAAATAAGTCAATATATCCGTATATATATATATATATATATATATATTTATATATATATGTATATATATATATATATATATATATATATATATATGTATATATATATATATATATATATATATATTATATATATATATATATATACTGTATATATATATATATATATATACTCTATATATATATATATTTATGCCTGCCATTTTTTCGTTCTTTCCACGTATATATCTGCTAACCTCCTTATTTACCTTTCTGTCTGTGTAGCTATCTATATATATAGTTTTGGTATCCTGACCTGTAGTATAGGTGGTCTGGTAGCGTAATCGGGAGCGTGCTTGTATAGGTCGCCTGTCACCACTGTTATGTGCCGTCTTTCTTTAGTGCTTTTACTTTATATTTTCCTTTCACCATTGTCTTTGTTACGTATGATAAGTCACTCACTATTTTCATCTGTAGGCCCCATGCTTCAGATCATTCAACTTGTACAATTTCTAGACTGTCTCCATTTAATATTATCTTATGTATAGGAGAGGGGTATATAAACGGTTGATATTTTTCTTGATTTTCTTCACGAATCTACAACGTGATTTTATTAGGTACACCAGAGGACTCCCGTCGAGAACACTCAATTTGGGTACTAGGTCAGTTCTGCAATGACGTTATGATTTCTTTAGTCCAATAATCTTTAATTTTAGATTTAGCAACCTTCCCTAAGGGAGGGATCTTATAATCGTGAACCAATTAAACTTTCTCCTCCTCCACCCTTTCTCCAATCAGAACAGCTGTTATAATCCCGCATGCAATACTGCTTACTCAAACAATCTTGAATTTACTGCACACTGACATAGTTTACATATTGTTACATCAGCATAAAGATAAACATTATACAACAATGAAATCGGGTCCCTGGCGATTGTTTGTAAATGTTAGGCGGAGAGCGAGCTTGTGCAACTCCTACGAACTGTTGTTTACCAAACACCCAACACATAAAAGTGAAATTCTCGCCACCAACCTCTCTATCTACCTCATTTGTCTACCTATATCTACGAGCCTCTTACAGGTCTCGGCAGTTACCACTTGGTTGTCCCGACCAAGCTTGGCACATAGATAATATTAAGGAAATTATTATGTCGTACAAGGAATAAGCTATTTCTGAATAAACTGGCTAGATAAGGTTAAAAGTATTATCCTTTAATGGATAATGTAATCAACTTAACCCAAAAAATATGCCTCACATAACAAAGAAATAAGTAATTCCTCAAAAAATATATATATTGACTCTGAAAAATAAAAAACAAAACAAATACAGATTGGATGCAATAAACTGATTTGCAAAACTCATTACTACCAAAGTCTTAAGATGTCATAATTTACAGGAAAAAATGTCAAACAGTATCTAATGTCTTCCTCTTCTGATTGTAAATTTTGATTAAAAACAGCAATAATTAAAATTAAACAATATTAGAACAATTATTTGTGTTAGATCTCAATGGAAGATGTATTCACATTTTCAAAGATGGTGAGTTGTGTATCAGTAGTAAAGATATTCGTGTAGCAGAGTGCCTCTGTATAATTTCACATTTGTTTCACACTTGTCAGAAACTGAGATAGTATATTCAGTTGACTACAACTTTTTGTTCAGGATACACTGGTGAAGCTACACAAGAATTTTCAATGCTTCACAGAACACCACAAGAAAAATATCTTTCAAAACTTATTAGCGTTGTTCTTATATATTGGCAAAGTCCTAGATCTTCATTACTGACAAAGGCTCCAGGTCTTCATAATTAACAAATACTTCAGGTAGCACATCTGTCTGACACACAACAGGTCCTGAGTAGTTCTGGTCTCCCATCACAGGTATGCACCATACATTTCAACAATTATTATAAATCCAGGCTTATCTGTAAAAATAATTTGGATTAATATATATTTCACAAATGATGCTATAAGCATACTCCTGATATCCCTCTAGAATTAAAGGTTCATTTATACTAATACACTGTGTTTTACAATCCTCAGTGTCACATTTATCATCATCAAATTCTATCCTAGTTCGTTTTAAATCATCTGCATGTCTAATTAACTCCTCCCTAGTTTCTAAGTGTAAGTTCTTGTATTTATTTTCACCTGCAAAATTAATTAACCTATATGGACCTGATTACCTCGGTGAAAGTTTATAATGGATTGTATGTAATTTGACTATGACCAAATCTCCTATTTGTAATTCTCTTTTACGTGCTATTTTGTGTTGTTACTTTTCATCTCTGGTGTATACTCTTTCATGTGTTCCCTAACTCTTTAATGTATAGCTTGAAATGTATCTTATTTGAGATGTAATCATCTATATTAAACACATACTTTTGTTCTGCAATCAGGATTTCATATGAGAAAATGTTGTCTTCCCCAAAAATAATAAAATTGGGTGTTTCTCCTATAGCTGTATTAATTTGGTTGTTTAGGGTACACTTAACACAAGGAATCCAACTATCCCAATTTATACTATGTGGGCTTATCAAACCTCTAAGATATGTAAATGTTTTCTTATGTAACCTTTCTACAACTCCAATGCTCTGAGGTTAATTAACTAGTATGTTTACCTTATGAATCTTGAGTAACCTACACATTTCTTCCAAAATTTTGTTCATCTTTATCTTTCTGTTACTCTAATGGACTTTCTTTTCCTTCTCCTACTCCTCTTCTCTCTTTCTATTCTTCATGAATTCTCGTGAGTCTTCATGCAACTCTATCTGCCAGAACGCAGACTTGATATTTATAATGCTAAAATACCTATTCTTGATTCCCAAACTTCTAAGTATTTCTCCTATCATCTGTATCGGCAATCTATCGGGTATAGTCTGTTTATTCAATTCTCTATAATCAATAACTGGACGCGTGGTACCATCAGAATCAAAGGGAAATTTCATTCACTTTTACTATGTTCAATAACATCCTGCGATAACATTTCAGTGATTAATTTATCTACGATGGCTAGTTTGGAATGTAGTAATCTGTAGGCAGGTATATAGATAGGTTGAGTCCCTGGTTTTAATTTGATCTGCTTTTTAAAACAGTTGTTTTGCCCAAGGTGTCCCCCGGCAAAGCAATTGTTTTATTGTGCTTCAAGAGTAATGCTACTTAGCTTTCATCCAACTCAGGGTAACTAGTAGGTTCTAGTTGACTCTTGTATTTCTCTCCTAAATCTTTCTCTTCCTGAATGGAACAAATTTATGAAATTTGTGATCACACCTCCTCAATACTTTCATTTATAATCTAATGGGTTTTGTACAAACTTGAAAACATCCTATTTGTGCACCTTTTCTTAAGACTGTCTTTACTCAGAGTACTAATCACTAATATTTCTACCATGTTCTTGTTTGTCTTATAAATCCCCGAGTCCAATTTCAAACTTTTTATCCGAATTGGTTCTGTGATGGTTAAAATTTCAGTCTACAATGACTCCTTTCAACTGCACCCTACCCTGTTAATTGCTCTGGAGTATAATAACGTCGACTTTATTACGCTACCTTTCAAAATTAGCATAGCTTCGTTTGTAGTTGATAGTTCTGAGTAATTTTTGTGATTTCTTGAACATATGAGGTAGGTTCACTATGTAATACTTAATTTTCTGTTGGTCTGGACCGCTCTGCCTGGCTATCATCCAATCTAGCATTGTTATCTTCCCTATCTATTTCAAAACATTCCCTTATTAAATATACTGGCTCCAAGTCTGGTTGATTTAAAAATGGGATTAACTGTAATTTCACTAAGATCCCTAACTCAGCAGGACATATGATCATGCTCTCTTTTCTCATAGTTGTAAATCCTATCAATAAATCTCCTGAGAAAACAAATTTTTCTACAACTATCACTGTAATATGCAAATGCCCATTTTGATGACCTCTAATTGAACCTTACCTAATGTTTTTAACTGATTTCCAGTTACTCCTTGCAATGAGTAATGTATTAGTTCCAAAATTTTCCCTCCTGGTTTCAATTGGTTTAAAACTTTGCTAGTTATAACATTAACCACAGACCCTGTATCAATAGATATTTGGATAGATTTATTGAACAATGAGGGGTCCTACAGTTGTCCCTCCAAATGTTATGGTCAGTTTACAATTAATTGTCTTTGATGTTGGGGTTTTCTTTCACCCTTCTATTACTCTTTTAATGCCTTCTTGTAAGTATCATATTAGTTGATATCTTCCATTTGCTGGAAATTTATTATAAATCTAGCCCTACCCTTCCCAGGATCTACATTTTCTTTTAAAATGTCTAATTTCCTTTTTTCATCTATTATATTCTTAGTGATAATTAATGTATCTATCAAACTGAGAAACCTATTAACTCCAAATGTATTTTCTTCCCCTGAAAATTTGGGAATGTTAATATTCGAGGCAACCACCTCATGATGCAAAACTCCCGTAGCCATATCTTCAGTGTTTTTAAAGTCTATTTGAATCGACTGCCTCCTATATAGTCGTCCTCACATGTGGGGCGCGTACCTCACACATACGTCAACCTCGTCTTCATAATAGTCCCCTCGTTCACTAGCTCGTCGTCCTAGTAGTCCCTTCGTTCACCAGCTCGTCGTCCCTCATTCATTCGTATTAGTAGTCCTCCTCGTAGTCCTCTCGTTCACTGTTGGTTGTAGTCGTCCCTTCGTAGTCAGCATGCGCGTGGTTACGTGCACTGCGTGGTTGTGGTTGCTTGCATTTTGATGCACCAGTCTTGTAACTATATCTTCCGCTAAGTCCTTTAGATGCAGTATTTTGCACTGATTTTATTCACCAGTTTCTTCGTTAGTAGCGCTGAGTTTCATCCGTTTTGTCCCCAGCTGCCGCCACTATGGTCGTCTGTCATCACCGTTATCGTCTCTAGGTGCC
>NC_134778.1:87994863-87997363 GCF_046742065.1 Oratosquilla oratoria
ATGTATGTATGTATGTATGTATGTATGTATGTATGTATGTATGTATGTATGTATGTATGTATGTATGTATGTGTATGTGTGTGTGTATGTATGTATGTATGTGTGTGTGTGTATGTATGTATGTATGTATGTATGTATGTATGTATGTATGTATGTATGTATGTATGCATGTATGTATGTATGTATGTATGTATGTATGTATGTATGTATGTACGTATGTACGTAATGTATTTATGTATTTATGTATGTATGTATGTATGTATGCATGTATGTATGTATGTATGTATGTATGTATGTATGTATGTGTGTGTGTGTGTATGTATGTATGTATGTATGTATGTATGTATGTATGTATGTATGTATGTATGTATGTACGTATGTATGTATGTATGTATGCATGTATGTATGTATGTATGTATGTATGTATGTATGTATGTATGTATGTATGTATGTATGTATGTATGTATGTATGTATGTATGTGTGTATGTATGTATGTGTATATATATGTATGTATGTATGTATGTATGTATGCATGCATGCATGCATGTATGTATGTATGTATGTATGTATGTATGTATGCATGCATGCATGCATGTATGTATGTATGTATGTATGTATGTATGTATGTATGTATGTATGTATGTATGTATGTATGTATGTATGTATGTATGTATGTATGTATTTATGTGTGTATGTATGTATGTATGTATGTATGTATGTATGTATGTATGTATGTATGTATGTATGTATGTATGTATGTATGTATGTATGTATGTATGTATGTATGTATGTAGGTAGGTAGGTAGGTAGATAGGTAGGTAGGTAGGTTGTGAGTACGTATATACTCCACCAACCACTCCTTCCTCATCGCCTCTCAGCGTATACCCACATCTATCACAACTTATCACCACAAACTTTCTTAAACGAATTTAATCTTAACTTAGCACCTTCGTCCTCCCCTAAGGCTGGTTATCTTAATCTCTGTCTTCCTGTTGAGTAGACCTCATTAGTTTGGTTAGTCTTAGCGTAGTTCTGCTGTAGGGATTAGGACAAGTTTTTAACTTTGGCCCATCATGAACTTCTCATAGGATTACATTTATTCATTAGTTTCTGGCAAATTGTTTTTCTTTTCATTTTTTTTATTGCAGGGATATTTTTTCTTATACAAAAAGGGACCCAGAGCATAAATATAATTTCGTCAATTCTGTTCTATTTTGTTTTGTAGAGAGTGAGAGAGCGAGAGAAAGAGAAAGACAAAAGGAAAGAGAACTAGAGAGAGAGAGCTAGAGCTAGAGAGAGAGAGAGAAAGAGAGAGAGAGAGAGAATGGAGGAATATATATATATATATATATATATATATATATATATATATATATATATATATATATATATATATATACGTGTGTGTGTGTATGTGTGTGTGTACATACACCTGTGACCCATTTCCCCTTATTTCTGCTCAGTTATTTTTTCTAACCATTTTTTGACGTTACCTCCCTTCTAAGGGGGAAAAAGCCGTTGGTATATGGATGTATCTTTTGACGCACTGGCAGATATTCAATCCAATTATATCTTATTCTGACTGCTGTCAAGCGGTTTTATTCAGCCAGCTGATATCTGCGCAGTGAAAGAATTAAAAGTAGACAGACTATTGGGAGAAATAAGAGAATAGCACAAAATAGTCTTTGTGAAAATGAAAAACAGTCAAACGGGCGCGCACGGCCAAGTGTGATAAGTTTCCCCAAAGAAGTTATTAAAAAAAAGAGAAAGTAGCAGAACGTAGAGGAGAAATACGATGTAGCCTGGGAGCAAGTAGGCCATTCTATGATGTTCTCGAGTGAGGAACTGCATTAGGACAAATGGTACACTTGGGCTCGCGGAGGAACACCTCCGCATTATGGACTGAAGGCAAATACTAAGACTAACACACGCTCGAACACACGCACGAACTTGGTATATATATATATATATATATATATATATATATTTATATATATATATATATAATATATATATATATATGCAAAGTAGACCACTTGGAAAAATAAACTAACGACGCAGAACGCTTTCGTATATTACATCTTCAGTGCAAAAAGTACATGTATGTATGTATGTACGTACACGCACACTCGCACGCACACACACACACACACACACACACACACACACACACAAACACACCTCGCCCATGTTTCTTGCCAACGCTGGCGATTCGGTCCGATTGTCATCAGGTTCCTCGTGACGTCACTATTGGATCACGTACAACATCCACGACATCACAAGGTCGCGTGGGACCTCGGCTGAATTTGGCCATTACCCCCCGTAGAGGGTCCAGAGGCAGCAACCAGCTCTTCTCTCCGGATCATCACCGGGATCTAATGGAGTATTACTGGAGTCATCTTGGTAGACATAAAAAGACAGCATTTCAAAAAGTTCTCATTTACCAAAAACAAGCAAATTGTGTTATTTTGACAATGGATCGGTGGTGTCCTGTAGATC
>NC_134778.1:88012363-88014863 GCF_046742065.1 Oratosquilla oratoria
GGATGAAATGGGTGGGAGTGTTTTTATGCCTTTCCTTTTGTGGCTACCTCCCTTGGAAGGGGGAAAAAGCCTTGGTATATAAAAAAAAAAATAATAATTATTATTATTATTATTATTATTATTATTATTATTATTATTATTATTATTATTATTATTATTATTATCATTATTATTATTATCATTATTATTATTATTACATATTTGGGGGTGTTATCGACAATACCAGAAGTCATGTACATTTTTTCCCTAAATTCAAGAACATTTTTCCCTGTCAAATTTTCCCCATAAACCATCACCATTTCCCCCCCGAAGTCTTGCACAACTTTTCCCCTATGTCAAGAAGAGTTCCCTCTGTGCCCTATTTTTCCCGATAAATCGTGTATATTTAACCCGAAGTCATGGAACTTTTCCCCTATCTCAGGGACATTTTCGCCCTATGTCCTATTTCTACCCTAGATCGTGACCATATTCCCAATGACTACTATTCTAAAGAGTCAAAGCGATATTTCCCTGTGTTATGACCATTCTACCCTAAATCTTGCAGACTCTTCCCTCAGTCAAACTCATTTTTCCTTATATCTTATTCATCTTCCTTGAGTGTCAATCTTTCAGAAAGTAGTGTTCATTATTCTTTTTACAAACTAATTTTTTAAGGATGACAAATTTGCTATAAGTGATATCTAATTTGTAAATTCTTATGTTATCAGTATTAGTAAATTAGCTCTACTTCTAATAGATACGAAGAAGTCTGTTACGATCGTAGGACTTGTTCAGGTCGTAAATGTACGACCTCAAATTAATATGTGATACCCATAACTCCATTCACGTAATATATATATATATATATATATTTATATATATATATATATATATATATATATATATATATATATATATATATATATATATATATATATCTATGATGGTGAACTTACAAGAGGTAACTACTCAAAATTGAGGGGGTATTTTGGTGAAAACACTGGCGAGATTACCTTGTATTTGCATCCCCCGTCTGGATGATTAACTACATAATCTTCATGCTTTTAGTATCCTAGGGATCTCGGTGACACCCCTATGGACCAGAGGCACGGGGCATGTTATGAGCAGAGACTGAGCTCCATTAATATCCTTATAATTTTATTTCAACTTTTAATATCATTCTCTCCTGCTTCACTCCTTTAACTCTCTCTCCTTTCCCACCTCCCCGACTCCACCTCTGTTGATGCAATATTGTCCCCCATGGACAGAAGCGCTGTTTATTGCTGACAAAATACCAATTGTGTTAGTATTTGAAAATGAAAGAGGAAATGACTGTGCCATTCAATTTGCCATACGGATTTCATAAACAGAGAGAGAGGGAATGGGAGAGAGGGAGAGAGGGAGAGAGAGAGAGAGAGAGAGAGAGAGAGAGAGAGAGAGAGAGAGAGAGAGAGAGAGAGAGAGAGAGAGAGAGAGAGAGTGAGTGAGTGAGTGAGTGAGTGAGTGAGTGAGTGAGTGAGTGAGTGAGTGAGTGAGTGAGTGAGTGAGTGAGTGAGTGAGTGAGTGAGTGAGTAGGTGAGTGAGTGAGTGAGTGAGTGAGTGAGTGAGTGAGTGAGTGAGTGAATGAGTGAGTGAATGAGTGAGTGAGTGAGTGAGTGAGTGAGTGAGTGAGTGAGTGAGTGAGTGAGTAAAAGAGAGTGAGAGAAAGAGAGTGAGTGAGAGAAAGAGAGTGAGTGAGTGAGCGAGTGAGTGAGTGAATGAGTGAGTGAGTGAGTGAGTGAGTGAGTGAGTGAGTGAGTGAGTGAGTGAGTGAGTGAGTGAATGAGTGAGTGAGTGAGTGAGTGAGTGCGTGAGAGACAGAGAGAGGGACAGAGAGATTGATAGACAGAGAAAGAGAGCGCAGCAGAGACAAAGGGCGAGGGGGAGAGAGAGAGAGAGAGAGAGAGAGAGAGAGAGAGAGAGAGAGAGAGAGAGAGAGAGAGAGAGAGAGAGAGAGAGAGAGAGAGAGAGAGAGAGAGAGAGAGAGAGAGAGAGAGAGAGAGAGAGAGAGAGAGAGAGAGAGAGAGAGAGAGAGAGAGAGAGAGAGAGAGAGAGAGAGAGAGAGAGAGAGAGAGAGAGAGAGAGAGAGAGAGAGAGAGAGAGAGAGAGAGAGAGAGAGAGAGAGAGAGAGAGAGAGAGAGAGAGAGAGAGAGAGAGAGAGAGAGAGAGAGAGAGAGAGAGAGAGAGAGAGAGAGAGAGAGAGAGAGAGAGAGAGAGAGAGAGAGAGAGAGAGAGAGAGTGAGAGAGAGAGAAGAGAGGGAGTAGAAAAAGTTTAAGGCTTTTTATTGTGGTATCACATAATCATACGCAGGTAAAACAGTCGTCAGGTTTACTTTACCAAATTAGCAATATGTTTTATCATTGTTTTCTAAAAATATAAAACATACCTGTATATACTAAAGGGACATATTCGCCAAATCAAGGCGCACACCCATCCCACATCCATCCAAAACCCACTCATTGTCCCCCAACCCCATCTTAG
>NC_134778.1:88027363-88037363 GCF_046742065.1 Oratosquilla oratoria
GTTTGTCCTTATTATCTGTCTAATTATTTTTTACGACCAAGGATAAAGTTATCTGATCTCGGTAAACTATTGTTAAATTTTTAGCATCACCCAAGGCTATTCTTGATGAATTAACATTGATAGGATCATAGCTGATTCAATGGGATGAAATTGGGGACATAATTAAAACAAATGGAATGTTATATAATGAATAAAGCTTCTTACTCGAATGATATTTACCACTCTTGTCCTGGCACGTAATGTTGGATAACGAGGGGCTAATAAAAATCGGGTATATACGCAAGAAGCTGTAATGACTCATTTATTTGATATCATTTGTTTGTTATCCTTTGTCTGTTTGTTTATTATTTGCTTGATTTTCATTTATTATCATTCATCTGTCAAATTACTATTATTTACTATTTACTTGTTTGTTTATTATTCAACTAGACCTATGCATTTATTTATTATATTTATCATTATTATCTATATTATAATTTTTATTCATCTATCACTATTATATGTACTTTTTCGCATCCGACCTAGTTATGGACCAAAAGGTCTCCTGTCGGCATGTTCCGCTTTTGTTATCCTTTGTAATCCTTTGGTATCATTAACAGGGCCATTCTTGAGAAGTTAACATAGGTAGGCCCATAGCTGATTCAGTGGAATGAAAATAGTGGCATAATTAAAAGTCATCATTAACAGGGCCATTCATGAGAAGTTAAGATAGCTGATTCAATGGAATGAGAATGATGGCATAATTAAAAGACATCATTAACAGAGCCATTCTTGATAGAACTAAGATAGAGGGCGGCCTGCGTCCCTGTAAGGGGGAAGAAACCTTTGGTACTTAAGGGGACCCCCCGCCCAAAATCTTTTTTTCTGAAGGATCTTACTGATTTTCTCTGTGTGATATCTAGGTCTGAGGAAACCTTCACAGCATGAGTTTTATTCAGATCTGACGAGTAGTGTTTTATTTTTTAATAAAAAACGTGAAAAATACCGTATTTTTGGGCTTCTTTCAAATCCTATCTCCTCTTACATTTTTATTCGATGTCTTTCATTTTACAGCAAAAGAATCTTCTACATATATAAAAAAACAAAATAGAGAGCTTTTTTTAATATCTTTGTTTAACGCCGAGGAAAAAAATATAAAATAAATTATCGAAAAAAAGCAAAATTTTGACTTTGACACGTTATTAAAAACAAAATTATTTAACATATGCAAAAAAACTCTCTATTTTATTTTTTGTCATTTATCTAGCTATTAATAGAGACCTCATATGCAAAAATCGGTTGAAAATTGAGGGAAGAGATAGACTTTGAGTATCAAAAACTTACATTTTTCAGAAATGAGTGTTAAAGTTTTTTTTTTTTTTTTTCTTAGTTTGACTAAATTTTACATTGGACCTCCTAAGACCCATTGAAAACAGGTTCCATTGTATTTTCATGATGATTTTGCATCTTTCAAGTAACTCAGGCACTTTGTACCCTCCTACAGTGTAGGATATTATTCACTCAAAGTGAGGGTCTCATAAGCCGCCACCTCACTCTTTGTCGCAAAGTTTGAGTTCTTGGTCTAGAATGACCCAGCAAGGTAGTCTGATTGCTGGGATTCAGCTCTCTTTCTTTTCTTGGGTTTCCTTTCTGGTGTTGGAACAGGCTCTTGCTGCATCAGGGACATCACTGTGAGGTTTGAGACTCTAAACCCAAGGTGTTGCAACAAGGAGGCATCCTTGTAGCCACTTGTTAGCAAACAGTTGTTTGCGTAGAGACAACTTGTCTGATATAGGTGTAGAGGACAGAGGATCAGGTGCTGAGGATGTGGATGTAGATGGAAGGGAGAGAGCTGCTGGAGGGAGTACTAGTGGTGGTGGCGGAGGTGGTGATAACAAAGTTGATGCTGGGGTTCTTTCTTTCTCCCCTTGAGTTGCTAATGTAGACGTTCTTATCTTCTGCAAGTGTGTCTTTTGTTTGGATAGCTTAGGCATGGCTAATATCTTCAAATATCTCTTCACTGAAAAATAGATGCGAATTTCACACGGCAAATTAGTGAATGCGGCAAGCTAATGTGTACACGTTCTTTACTTTGTAAGACTCAGGCCACTGCCAGTCGTGCAGGCTGAACTTCCTCACACCACATACTCACGTGCATGCCGGACGTAAGAGAAAACTTTATGAGTGCATCAAACGCAAAAAAATAGGGTAAAATATGGTCAAAACGTATGTAAACAATGATTGTGCGCAGCATGTGGCTGCCGGGGGGAGGGAGGGTAGGCCCTTTAAACCCTTTAAAAATGGCGGTACGATAAAAAAAAACACTTTACCAGCAGAGCCACGGCCTATCCCCTGGGAGACGATGCAGCCTTGTACTTCATCTACGTGCATAAATACATGCATACATACATGTATACATACTTGCATGCATACATACATACATACATACATACATACATACATACATACATACATGCATACATACAAACATGCATGCATACATACGTACGTACGTACGTAAGTACATACATACATACATACATACATACATATATACATACATACATACATACATACATACATAAATACATACATACATACATACATACATACATACATACATACATACATACATACATACATACATACATACATACATACATACATACATACATACATACATATATACAAACGAAAGACAAGCGAGACACGTACGCCACGCACAAGGACTGCATAACTGTATCCTTTTTTTTTTTTTTTTTTTTATTCTCCCTGTGGGTGTCTCTATACGCGCATGTGGTGCATTGTTTACCACCGCACTTTCTTGAGCGGGTCTCCACTTGCATCGATTATGTATGTGTCAGTTTCAGCCTTTATACGATAGTTTCAGGGATGAGGCAAAGAGAGAGAAGGTGAGGGAGGGAACGATGCGAGAGTGGGGGGAGGGTTAAGTATTATATTGTTCAATTACACAAAAGTTTCTCAGAGTTTATAGATTCTCTTCAATTGAACAGATTTGAATATTGGATTGACAAGAATTATATATATATATATATATATATATATATATATATATATATACATATATATATATATATATATATACATACATACATGTACCAAAGGCCTTTTGCCCCTTACAAAGGAGATAGAAAAAACAACAACAAAAAACAAGGGCATAAAATTCACTCCCACCTATTCCATCCCCAACATACTCTACTCCCCTTCACCCTCTTTCCTCACTCTTATCTTGGCACCTCCTTGATATTGGGTCATTCCTACATCTTGCCCACTGCCCGGGTCAGAAGCAGTGTCGCAAGACACAGCACATCCCCCACCCACTCCCCCTCATGCATCACAATATCATCCATACACGACCATTTTTCATTCACCCCTATCTTCTGTCCTCTCTCATCCTTCCTCAACAGACATTCCCCTCTTTCCCAATGCCCTTTTTTACCCCAACCATCCATTTCATCCTAGGTCGCCCCTTCATGTTTACTCCTTCCACCTCTGTATTCCACACCTCATTTACTAGTCTTTCTTCACTCTTTCCATGTGTCCAAACCATCCCAATAATCTTTCATCAACCCTATCTCCCAACTCGCTTTCCACCCCTGTTCTCCTCCTCACCTCTTCATTTCTCACTCTATCTAGCCTAGTAACCCCTATTATACTTCTCAGGCACCTTATGTTAAACACATTCAAACCCCTTCTCTCTCCCTCTCTTATGTTCCATGTTTCTGCCCCGTCCAGTTCTGTCGGCACAATCACTCCTTCATACAATCTCCTCTTAGTATCCATTCCCAAATGTCTATTTCTTAATACACTTTTTAATCCCCTAAGGCATTTACTCATTTCTCTCAATCTACATTCTACCTCCATCTCCACTCCTCCCTTTCCCGCCACATTCGCCCACAAGTATCTAAAACTATCCACTTCCTCCACTCTCCTTTAATACTAACTTCCAGTCTGCTGCCACTCTTTCCCCTTATACATCTCATCACCTTACATTTACCCACATTTATCTTTAACTTTCTTCTTTTGCACACCTCAAACAGCGTCACTAACTTCTTCCTCTGATCCTGCTACAACCATCTCCAATCCCTGATCTACTATCCTTGTATTAACCTCTCGCACCACCTTATCCATGTATAAATTGAACAGCCAGGGTGACATAACACATCCCTGACGAAGTCCAACCATTACCTCAAACCACTCACTCTCTCCATTTATAATCCTAACACAAGCTCTACTACTCTCGTAAAAACTCTTGACTGCTCTTAAAAGCTTTCCTCTTATTCCATATATCTACAATACCTCCCACAGTGCCTTCCTGTCTACCCTGCCGTAAGCCTCTTCCGGATCCATAGACCCCCTAAATATATATATACATATATGTATATATATAATATACATATATATATATATATACGTATATATATATATGTATACACACACACACACACATACACACACACACACACACACACACACATATATATATATATATATGTATATATATACATATATATACATACATACATATACATATATATACATATATATATAATATATATATAGAGAGAGAGATATGCATACATATATATACATATATATATATATATATATATATATATATATATATATATATGCAAAAAGATCATAAAACCACGTGATCCAATAAATTGCTGATAACCACAACGGAAACCGGAGAAGAAACTAAAATTCCCAAACGCTTTTGTGATGTTACAGAGGATTACAAAGGCGGAGCATGCCGACAGGAGACCTTTTATTCCATATCTAGGTCGGATGCGAAAAAAAAATCCTAATAATAATAAGATAATAAATAAAAACATAATAATGGAAATAACAAATAAAATACATAGATAAATGCATATCTTCAGGGGAATACAAAAGAAAAAACTTACACATGGTATATAAGAAGTATGAAAATAAATTGGGAAAGGTACAGCCAATACACAACGAGAAAACGTAACGAACAAATACAAAAAATCAAATTATTTTTTAAAAGATGTAATATTATTACAATTTTTGTCAATGATAAAATTATCTAATTAAAAATCCCATAACTAATATTAATGTTAGATCCTCCAGTTGTTTTTTATCAAGCAACTTTCAATGATGTTCCTTTTAGCAGATGAATCACAAGACATGATGGATGAAGCATTAGATCAATCAATACGATGATCAAAATCTCGCATATGGACAAACAACAGCGCACTAGATTCTTGTGCTGTTTTTACATTATAATTGTGTTGTTTAATCCTAGCTGAGAGTTCCTTGCCCGTTTGCCCAAGGCAATACTTTTTACAATCTCTGCAAAAGATCCTGTATATGCAGCTACTTGAGACAATGTGGATTTTTGATAATTAACTTCATGTACCCCAGGCTTACAACAAAGCATTGCTAAGATTCTGTGACCAATTCCGCATTATATATCTTTTATAATATCTAATCCATGATAATCATGTTGAGCCAAGTTTAGTCTACTCCCCACTACTTGGAAAACTGATAATAACACGGACCAATGAATTCGACAACGTTACGAAACATTACAAAGAGTGAGTAGGGTTTTTTTTGACACTCTGTATTCTTGTTGGGCGCTTCGACGGGATGTGTAGTCGAGCAAAGAAGCTGACCCCCATGAGTGTAGTCATGTTCGAAGCCAGTGTACCGTAAATGACCCATGGGACTTGATAATCACGCCGCGCAAACTCAGCTGCACGTTATGTAATAAAACACTTTACCATACTAATCATTTTACATAGTTGATTCTGCCGAAGACCAGACGTATCTAATCATGTAAGTGGGGACCGTCGGGACGTACCGCCAGTAATTCTTTAGGTTAGGCAGTTGGTGATGACATCAAATGTCACCAAAAGATTTGTCAGTATGATAAAAAGATAGAATTATTAAGAAAGTTTACTTACTTATTTTATTAGTAAATGCTCATTAGTTTTTTTTCAGTATAATAAAAGGATGGAAATATTTAAAAAAAATATTACTTTCGAGTTATATAAGTTTATTTGTTCTGAAAATCCATCTATCTCTCTGGGCAGGTACCTTGCCTACCTAGACGTCATGTCCGCATTGGGGACCAGGCAATACTTTTCATGTAATTGGGGACTCCGAAGACCAGACGAATCTATTCATCTAAGTGGAGAATTTGAGACTAAACGAGATGACTACAGTTTTAACTATAAATGGAAGAAAGTATTGAACTTCCTCCCCCCTTTTCCCCATATAGTTCGGGGCCCCGTATTTACCTTTCGGTTAGCGTTTGCTTTTCTAAGTCCCTAGAAATGAATTTAGAAATTCTAGCTTGCTCTGTTGACACTGGGACTTTGTTCCAGTTCCGTGACGTTTTGGAATATCCGAAACCAAATCCTGACCACCTCGCTCTCGGTTTTCCAGGTGGTGAAAGAAATTGTGCTGGGAAATGTTATATGAATATTCTGCGAACTCTCAAAACGATGCGGCCATTGGCTGACTCATGAAAAGAGTAGAAAGGACGGGGACGGACAGGAGAGGAGGAAGAGAAGGAAAGGAAAGAGGTCTTGAAAAGAAAGATAAAGAGTTGTGGAAGAAAGAAAAGAGAGTAAAGAAAGTTGGAGAGAGGTGTGCAGAAGAAGGGAGGAGGAGGAAGTATGAAAAGAGGAGGAAGGACAATGATGGACAGGGGAAAGGAGGAAGAGAAGAAAGGGAAAGAGGTTTTGAGAAGAAAGATAAAGGGAGCTGTGGGAGGAAGAAAAGAAAGGAAAGAAAGATGAAGAGAAGTGTGAAGTACGTAGGAGGAGGAGGAAGAAGAGGAGGAAGTTGTGTGATAAGTGAAAGAATGATGGACACGGAGAGGAAAGAGGGAAGAGGAGAAAAGGAAAGAGGTTTCGATAAAAAAAAACGAAGAGTAGGAAAGAAGGAAGGAGGATGAGGAAGAGGAAGAAGTAAATGAGAAGGAAAGAATAATGAGTTCTTGAAACCAGAGGGACATAAGATGGACGAAAGAGAAACGATAATGACGTTATATGGACTAATGCACTTTAACAACATCAACGATTAGATGATCAAAATTACGACTTTTATCTTATTTAAAACTGAAACGAAGAATATAGAGAATAAATCGAAGCATGAAGCGAAGCATTTGGCAAGTATCCAAGATATCTTAGTTTTGCAGCGACGATACGTGAAATAGATAATGAGAGGGATCGATAGAGATGAGGCATTTGTTAAATATACGAAATACGTTAGTTACGCATTAGAATGGCAGTTATTCATTTAATGACCCAATTTTCTTAACGACCATAGTCATAAAACGGGGAAGGGTGGCTCTGGGGATATCTTGGCATGAAAAACAGGGCTTCTATCCCTGGGAGTATTAATTCACTGAAGATGAGATGGAGTCACAGAGGTTGTAAAGGAGAAATTTTAAAAAGGGTAGCAGAACGAAGGGAAGGTAAATGTCAAAGTGGTCAGCATTTTCTTTTTTGAGTGGAGGCTAACCTTCAATCTTCAAAGAATGTTGAGGGACTCAGGTCTGTAGGGATGTCCCTAAGATCCCTGGAATGACGACAACATAAGACATGCACCAAGTACTTCAGGAGCTGGAGTGGTGGGAGAGTTTGTTAAACCCGTTAGTGCAGAGTCCCCACCTAGAGCTGAATACAAAATTTTTTCTTTGTCAGAACATAATCCCAAAGGCATTTCACCTTAGCTTAAACGAGCGCTTCTCAGCATTTGGTCCTTGAATAGTGATTCTTCACTCCCGAATTTAGAAAAAAAAAAAAAAAATGAACACCCCCCTCCCCCAGGGGGATGGGTTGGAGACTGCAGTTTCACATCGAGTTCAACAAACCGAAATCTAGCGGGGTACTTTGTGAAATGCTTAGCGATTCAATTCAGTGTTCAAGAAGGAATATTTACCTCCAAGAGGCTAAAGAAGATCAGAAGGGATAAGTATATATGGAATACACAGTAGGAACTAGGCTGAGAACCTCTGGGTTAAACTAAATGTCAGTAGTCTCCTTGAAATGGTGAATCACTAAATACTCTACTTTGGCTAACGCCAGACAATATTCTTTAGTTGGAAGACAAGTTGTCCTTTACATGAATAAAATCACCTGACGGTAGATAAAACAGACGACTTAAGTCAGCTCAATGGAAACATTAATCGAGTTAGGCTTGAAATAGTCTTCACAGCCACATTTTTCAAAACCTTATAATATAAAATTTATAAATTGCATGTAACACAGTGATACGGGGCGATGAGTTACACGAAAAAAATAAGAGAAATGAGCGTATTTGGTCTTCAGTTGAAGCCACCATCTTCATGTCGCGCGTGGGTACACGAAAAAGCGAGACAAGAAGTAGTGCTACAACTGATGAAAAAAATTGGGGATAAGTTCTGAGCTCCTTGGCAATATTGAAAAAGCCGAGGGAAGTTTGGGGAAATGAGAAAACCTTTCTCGCTTGGTGGGGGGGGGGTGGAACGGACGGGCGACGGACAGAAGAGAACCCAAGGTGTTCGAGAAGTCAATGTTGTGTGAACGATACAGTGAAGTGAACACAAGAACACAAGTATGTGTGTTCTTCCAATAACAAGGAAGAAAACAAATTGGATATTAAATTATGAATTGTAATATGAATTATTATGAATTAGATTAAATGTAGACCTATCTTGAGGCCACCTTTGATAGTCTATTCTGGTTAAAACTGTGCCAGTATTCTTTTAGATCAAAGAAGTGGAGTTCACTCGAGGAAGGGTGATGATAGTGATCCAGAGTGAAATATTTTGCTTGAACTGATATTCTTTTAATCCTGTGCAGGTGCTTGCGCACACTCACACGCACACGCACACGCACACGCACACTCACACTCACACTCACACTCACACTCACACTCACACTCACACTCACACTCACACACACACACACACACACACACACACACACACACACACACACACACACACACACACACACACACACACACACACACTCCTTCTCTCACTCTCTCACTCGTTCACTCACTCACTCATTCGCTCACTTATTCACGCCATATATGCAGCTTCGCCAAAATTACATCAAGAGATGAAGGGATATAGATAAATAGGCAAAACAGAGTTTAAAGAGGTCATCACAGACATACTGATATAGACCTATGAGTAGATAGTGAGAAGCTTGGGAACTGGGTCATTATATGATAGTAATGTTCTTAAGCAATGACAAAGGTCACAGGAAAGTGTTCTGTTTGGGGAGAAGGGGGGGGAGGGTTGGTGATGAGGATGATAGGGCAGGCAGTTGTCGAAGAAGATCAATGGTGAAGCCAGAGAAGATGAACCTGAGAAGATTCGGAAGGGCGAGTCGTGGAGGCTTTGTTCCAAACATGTCCACCAGGTGTTCTTCGTGAGAAAATGACATCGGTAACTTCGGGAGGTTCTTCTCGATATGTGACATACTCGACTTCGTGACCACGTGGAGAGTTCTTGGGAGGTCACGCCAGCGATCTTGTTTCCGATCGAAGATCGAAGAAGAGGGGGAGTGACGTGTAGAACCATACAGGAACTATGTAAAACAGTAGTACATCAGTCGGTCCTTCGGCTGTGGGGATAAAATGCTTTGGTATATCACGCTAGCAGCCTCGTTTTACAAATTTAGGCTTGAGAAGGAAATAGGCAAGAACTGTTATACCAACAAAGTGGTTAAGGAATGGAATAGATTTAGTAATCATGTCGTGAGCAATGAAACACTTGGTTGCTTTAAGAGAAGGTGAGATATCTTTATGGATAAGGATGGCAAGTGGTAAGGGACATTGAACTACCTTGTATAGGCCTTATGGTTGCTTGCAGTCTCCTCCATTCTCATGTCCTTATATTTTTGATCAACGGGATCTATGCAACCGCTGGTTCCTCAGTCGCTCTTCGGGGCGCGGCAACGTGAAGGAACCGTTACCTGCCAACGTCTGCCGACTTCTCCCCATTGGTCGGCCTTCGATTTTCCGATCG
>NC_134778.1:88044863-88047363 GCF_046742065.1 Oratosquilla oratoria
CGATATAGCATGTGGCCTACGAAATTTTTCTTTGGTATAGTATGTGGCCTACCAGACTTTTATTTCGGTATAAACCTGTCTCTTAAACTTTAATAGTTTAGGAGCGCCAACCGCGGCCAAATTAAAGCGGAACGCACCCAAGAACGCACCTAGGAACGTACCGAGGAAAGTGCCCAGCTCTGGTTTCAATACAATTGAAGCCATTTTACAATCATGTCAACCATAATAACTTGTCATACATTTCTAGGTGTTCGATGTCTTATAATTGATCGTCCTCGTGGAGTTCCCAAGGGCGGGTAGAATAGCTATAGTACGAGCAAATAGTTTTAATTTAGTCCTTTTCAGATATCTGGCTAAAAACGGCGATTGAATTTACATTCTTATTCGCAAGTAGCCCTCAAATGAGACAGCAGATATACAGATGAATTTTACTTAATAAAATTTTAGGACTGAAAGACTAAACTTATCGCCGTCATTATACAAAGAAAGATGCCTCCACTCTCCCCCACCCCCAGTATTCGTAATTACGCTGCTCCACCTCCCCCCTCCCCTTCCCCTAGTCTTCTCCCTCCCCACTCCCCCTTTCATCCCCGCTCCCCCACAAAACAAGTCGTCGAAACATATATCTTGCTTGCAGCTTGCAAGATGATAATCGTTGCTGGCCAAAACGAGATGTTCGCTCAGTCATGTCGCTAACATGTCACAGACTTGTCTGCTCTTGTTTCTACATCCTATTGTTTCTGGCATTCCTCCCTGCTGCTGCCGCTGTCTTGCATTGGATTAATGAAGGTAAGAAGTCGCCCGCCATAATGTCTCCGACGATGTTTTGTTTCTTTCGTGACGTCATGTCGCCTGTGATTCTATTTGATGAATATTTCAATTTTCTTTTCTTTCATCCTCGTACTTGTGATGTTGATGTTATTCACTCAATTATCTATCTAATGCAAATATGTTTCCCTTTGGCTGAATAAAATCGCCTGACGTTAACAGGAATAGAATTTTCAAATGTGAGCACACGCCTGAACGGTTAGATGACGACACAAGCGTCATATTGTTCTAATGATTCAAATATTTATAAAGGTACCTGATTCTCGAGCTTCCTATTTCTTTTTGATGATATACAGAGCAGTGAGCAACATTATTATCGACGTCTAGATCAAAGATCCTAGTATGAATATTACCAAGATATAAAAGAAAAATGTAAACATGTTGACAAAATAGTTCTGATCATAAATCATTCAGAACTGGTTTTCAAAAGACTAAGAAAAAAAAAGATAAAATGTTGCAAGTATTGATGATGAGTATTATGAAAAGCCGAGCGAAATCCACGCGGAGAATGATGGAATGATACTTCATTGGGATGACAGGCGCGAGAGGTTTCAGTGGAATCCTGAATTTCATGATGATCATGTCATTCCATGAATACACTTGCGACTGGGTGGACGGAGCGGTGGTGTAGATTGATGTTGGTGGTAACAGTGGCGGTGGTGGTGGTTATGGTGGTGGATATTGTGATTTTGGTGGTTTTGGTGATGTTTGTGGTTTTGGTGATAGTTGTTATGGGGGTAGTGGTGATTTAGGTAGTGGTGATGATTTTGGTTATGGTAAAGATGGTTGTGGTGGTGATTTTGGTGGTGGATATGGTGATTTTGGTTTTGGTGATAGGGGTTACGGTGGTAGTGGTGATTTTGGTGGTAGTTTTGGTTTTGGTGATGGTAGTTGTGGTGGTGGTAATGGGGGGGTGGTGATGATTTATGAGGGTGAAGGTGTTAGTGGCCTTGAGGGTGATGGTGGTAATTTTGGTTGTTGTTGTAATCATTTTTGGTTGTGGTTTTGGAGATGGTGATGATGGGGTTGATGGTTCTTGCAGCGTCGATGATGACGATGATGATAATGATGTCCATGACGATGACCACGACAATGATGATGACGATGATGGTGATAATGATGACGGCGAAGACGACGAAGATAACTGTGGTGATAATGATGACGACAGCGACAATGGTAACGACGACGATAAAACGACAACAATTACAAGCATTTTATCAACCCTGCAAGACCACAGCGTTCAAAAAAAAAAAAAAAAAAACACGAAAGGCTCATTCTTATTGCAGTCGACTTTCAAGAATTAAACTCCATCTCTTTATCTATCTATCTATCTATCTATCTATCTATCTATCTATCTATCTATCTATCTATCTATCTATCTATCTATCTATCTACCCCCCTCTCTCTCTCTCACTCATTCAAAATAATTGTTATCCAATACCAGATGTGCGAAAACAAAACAAACATGACAACGAACGCAGAAAGAAAAATAGTTAAGGAGAGGGTAAGAACCTACAATATCATGTCACTCGACCTTTCGACAAACTTAACAAAGACAATTAGATAAGAAAGACAAAGAAATTAGGACAAAAAAAAAAGGGGAGGGGAAGTGGCAGCTTTCAGGCGAAGTGTCAAGGAGAAAGAGAATGTTTCTGCAATTACCGGAGGCTCT
>NC_134778.1:88064863-88067363 GCF_046742065.1 Oratosquilla oratoria
CTTCGTTCACGTATCTAATGATGCGTATTGAATGGACAGGAGAAGTACACCATACTGAGACTCACTGAAAATCAAGAAGAAAAAGAAAAAAAAATGAAATGAAAACTAAATTCAATAAAAAAAAGGACAATTATTGAACATCTATCCAAAATAATAACATCTATAATTAGAGTAGTTTTAGTATAGATATTATATAATTAATTACACATAATATCAACCTTTAATTTCACTGATAAATGTCAGTGCTTTTTCCTTTTATTTTTTAGAAAACATTGCAAATTAATTATTTGGGCCAATCACTTTTATTGTACAATTTTCTGCTTCATTTCTTTGTCTATACTCAACCCTACATGTAGGTACTGTCTCTACCTTTGATCAGGAAGTATTATTCTAAATTTGCATTCGTATATTCATTGAAACGTATCGGTACATTCGATTCTTTATCAAAGACTACAAATCAAATTTTTCGAACGAGCACTGCAAATCAGTTTCGTTTTCCAATATTTCATCGCCATTTTCATCAGCCTACCTGGGAGTTTTCTCATAACTGAAGGTTAATGTACAGTCGCAAGCAAAATTTATGACCCACGCGACAGTTTATACATCAATATGATTTTTTTCTTGTTTTTGCCGAGTACGTGGTATATTTTCCTATATAGCATTTAGCTTACGTCTAGCTTAAATTTGGCTTACAGGTATTTTTATTTAACAAAAAAATGTCAAAAAATAATTTCGGTATCATATGAAAAACTATGACTGGGTCAAAAATTTTGCTCATGACTGTACAGACACTTCTCAGTATTGGGAGCTCTGAACTCTCAATTATTCGAAATGAGGTTTTCCGAAATCTGGAAAATCACTCTTTTCTATCATTTGTGTTCTACATCGTCTTATACTCAGAGTTCTACAAAATGTCTAATTAATAAAGAAATTTAAGATGACGATCTTGAGAGAGAGAAGTTGAATTACATTTATGTTTTCAATGTTTATTTTACTTTGTTTTATTTGTTCTATATATCATATTTTGTTTTATTTTATTTCTTATTTTATTTTATGTTATTCTATTTAATTTTATTTTATATTATTCTGTTCTATTTTATTTTATTTTTTTCTATTTAGTCATCTACTTTCTTCAAGGTGAAACTGGGAAAGGAGATGTGGGTCTTTGTAAGTGCATATGGGCCGGGCAGTGAGAAGAGTGTAGAAGAAAGGGAGGCCTTTTGGATAGATTTAAATGAGTGCATAGAGGGTTTAGGAAGAAATGTCAATGTAATAGTACTGGGAGACCTTAATGCTAGAGTGGGAAATGGTCCAATCGATGGAGTGGTTGGGAAGTGTGGAGTTCCAGGAAAGAATCGTAGTGGAGAGTTGATGGTGGAAATGTGTCTAGAAAGAGAGTTGATGATAGCAAATACAGTGTTTCGGAAGAAAGTCAAGCATAAGTACACATGGGAGAGGGTGGTGGAGGGAAGGGTGGTAGATAGAGCGCTAATGGATTATGTAGTGGTAAATAGGATTATGATAGGAAGAGTTAAGGATGTACATGTGCTAAGGGGAGAGGGTGGGGGAATATCAGATCATTTTTTGGTGGAAGGTAAGTTGAGAGTGGAGGATAGATGGAGAAGGAGGAAAGGGACAAAAGGTAGGGAGGTTCTTAGAGTGAACTCCTTGAATGAAAAGGAAAAGGAGAAGGAGTACGAAAAGAAGCTGAAGGAGGAGTGGGAGGGAGTAAAGGATAGAGCAGAGATGGGTGTGGAGGAGGAATGGGGATGGTTCAAGGAGGGAGTCTTAAAGTGTGCAAGGATGGTGTGTGGAACAAGAAGGACAGGAGGAAATAGAAGAAAGGGTAGTGAATGGTGGGATGAGGAAACAAAGAAGGTTGTAGAAGAGAAGAAGCGAGCATTCACAGATTGGTTACAAAAGAGGACAGGGGAGTCATATGAGAGGTACAAAGAAAAGAAAAGAGAAGTAAAGCAAAAGGTAAAGGAGGCAAAGAGGAGAGCAGATGTGAAATGGGGTAGGAGTATGACAGAAAATTTTGAAAGTAATAAAAAGATGTTTTGGAAAGAAATTAAGAGAGGAAGAGGAGGCGAATCAAGTAGGGAAGAAAAGGTAAAAGGTACAGATGGAGAGTTGATAATGGAAGAGATGGCAGTGAGGGGAAGATGGGCAGAATATTTTAGGGAGTTGCTAAATGTGAAGGAGGATAGGGAAGGAAAGATAGCTGCAGTGGGAAATACGAAGAAAATGAGAGTGATGAGTGAGGAGAACGGAGGAGAAATAAGGAAGGATGAGGTGAAGGCAGTTGTAAAGATGATGAAAGCAGGTAAGGCACCTGGTCTGGATGGATGTCATGCAGAATGTCTGAAAAAGGGAGGTTCAGTGATGGTGGACTGGTTGGTGAGATTATTTAATGTTTGCTGGAGAGAGGGTAAAGTACCGGAGGACTGGAGTAGTGCCTGTATAGTTCCTCTTTACAAGGGAAAAGGGGACAAGTGTG
>NC_134778.1:88077363-88079863 GCF_046742065.1 Oratosquilla oratoria
CCGCTCTTCCTCTCTTATGTTCCATGTTTCTGCTCCATACAGTGCTATCGGCACAATCACCCCTTCATACAATCTCCTCATAGCATCCATTCCCAAATGTCTATTTTTTTTTACACTTTTTAATCCCCAAAGGCAAATACTTCTCTCAATCTACATTCTGCCTCCACCTCCACTCCTCCTTTTCCCGCTACATTCGCCTCCAAATATCTAAAGTACTCCACTTCCTCCAGTCTCACTTAATAATCACTTTCAATGTGCTGCCATCCTCCCCCTTTGTACATCTCATCACCTTACTGTTACGCACATTTATCTTCAACTTACTTCTTTCGCACACCTTCTCAAACGCCCTCCTCTGGTTCTACCACAAGTGCAGAATCTTCATCGAATAACAAACGGCTTACCCCCCCATTTTTCTCCATATTCTTTAACCATCTCTAATACCCGGCCCAATACCTCTCGCACCACCCCATCCATATATAAACTGAACAACCAAGGTGACATTACACTTCCCAGGCGAAGTCCCACCTCTAACCCGAACCACTCACTCTCTCCATTTCTAATTCTGTTCCTCTGGCTCCATGGGTCAGAGGAACAGAAGGAAACTTATTTCCACTGTGGAGCAAAACAGCTTTCAGGCTCACTTTTGAAGAGGTCATAAACAAACGCCACTCATTCCTGTCATATTTATGGTTAAGTTCCTCCATAACAGAATATACATAATTGTAAAACACCATACCATGCTCAAGTGAGAAAAACTGTTCAAAATCACAATGTCACTTACACTAACAACTAACTTTGAATTCTATCTGGAGAATATTCCAACCCTTTAATCTGGAAGCAAGAAGCCAGACTGCTTTTTTGACGAATTTAAACTCCTTACAAGATTATTCAAATTTTCCTGCCTCAATAAATGTGGTTCACTTGAAGAACAGATTGGTTGAAAATGCATAACAATCTCACCTAGAGTTGCCAAACCCAATGTTGCCAACCGCTTGATTAAAATTTATCCCACGTAACACACGTAACGTAACATACCGTGTAGCACAAAAACAGTGGGATGCTCCCAACTGACAAAGATGTCATACAGAATGTGCTCTACTTGTTGCGGCCAAAGCGGGCAGGCCAAGCTCAGCGCTCCATGGATACAGCAGCACAGATGCTGGCAAAACTGGTTTAGGAACACTGGCTATTCTACAATCTGTACACTAGACACACCAGACACATAAAAAAACACATCCTGAAGCTATACGGTAAATTTGTCACTCTGATCCAGACACGGAAACAGCGACAAAGTAGCATTTTTTAAGCGAGAGCAGCAAGCTTCAATGAAAGGATGAAATATTCGATGAACGTGTTCTGCTAGGACTCTGAAATACGCAAGAAGATGGAACTGAAACATTGGGTGAAAATAGGTGGAATAGAATGGGACTTCTTTGGGGATCAAAGAAACCAGAAGAAATTGTACTGTGAAGACTTCGTGGACAGGAAATGGATGAAAACGATGGAGCATCGGTGCAGGGATAGGCAAAGCCTTGAGAGAATGAGAGCTGAGTGTGAAAAGGAGGAAGAAATCTCTGTGTCAGTTGCATTCTTTGAGGGCAGTGAACAGTCTGATTCTGATGTTGAAGGTCATATTTCTGCTGAAGAAGGTGAGGGACAAGTGTTAAGAAGTGGCAGATGGTAACAGACACAGTCACTCAGCAGTATGATGAATTGCTACGCTGATATCAGCACATCCGTGAATGTATACGAAAATTCTGACCAGAATTCTACAAGACTGTTGACAAACTGAAGAGTTGCTACCCATGGCTGAGCGGCAAGCAGAATCAGCTGTGACCATAGTCGGCAACAAGATGTTTGGGAAAAAATGGAAAGCACATGGTGAGCCAGAAATTATTTATTTTGGACACCCTGTCAGAATCCAAGAGTGTCAGGGGTGCAGGCAAAAACATTGAAGTCATGGCGATGAACGAAATCATCCAAGAGATCACGAACTCTGATGTACAAGTAGTTGTGACTTATTCAGGTGACGGTTCAGAGAATCAGGGCACTGGCTCTTTTTCCGTTCAAGGTATCACTGTCAATGGAACATACCATGCCCTACCGGCCATGAGCATTGCTTCTGAGTCCAGGAATAACTTGGCTGCTCTCAGGGTGTCAGTTCTTGAAATCCTGGAGGCGAGAAGTGGTGTCGCATCTAAAAATCTATTCGAGAAGATAGATTTTCTAATTACAGACCATAAAACTTACAATTTGAAAGCGGATGAGCTATCGGCAAAAAGTCTGGAGTCTGAACACATCCCAGATAACCTGTTCTGCAATGTACACCCATTTCTGATGTTTAATCGAGTCATCATCAAACAGTGGGCTGAAATAGAGAACACGCTGTATAGAGACAAAATCTACTCAAACTTCCTTGTCAATGCAACATCTTTGACTGAGCAAGCCCTCGATTGTATGACTCGACTCATCAACCATGACTTTGATCACAAGCTATGGA
>NC_134778.1:88089863-88092363 GCF_046742065.1 Oratosquilla oratoria
GCAATTATCCCTCTGTTATGTTGTCTCCCTATTCTTCCTATTCTTAATGCTGTCCTGTAATACTTTCCTGAATATTGATTTCCATTTTTTCGCCGAGCCCTGTGGTAGGGTAGAGGAATATTGCCACTGAATGTTCCCACTTGAGTCGTAAAAGGCGACAAAAACGGGACGGGGATAGGACTAGGGATCCTATTCTCTGTAGCCCTAAAGGGAATATTCATAAAAAAAAAGAAATAAAAAAAAAAACATAAGAGGGTCTGGGAGCAGTTTTCCAACTAGAACCCTAAGTTTTGGGTCTTTTAATGTCCGTAGATGTGGTACAGATGTGAGTAAAAAGGAAGGGATAGGCAGTATGCGTATGAGAAGAAAGATGGATGTGTTAGCATTAAAAGGGAGGGCCAAATTTGAGTTTGGGAGTGTAGTTGGTAGGGTGTCAGGAGTGAAGAGAGGACGAGGTAGAGAAGGGGTGGCTATACTAGCAAGTGAAGATAGAGGAAAGCGTGTGGTAGAGTGGAAGACAGTTTCTTCAAGTTAATGTGAAACTAGGAAGGGAGATGTGTGTTTTTGTGGGTGCATATGGGCCTGGTAGTGATAACAGTGTAGAGGAAAGGGAGGGTTTTTGGATAGATTTAAATGAGTACATAGAGGGTTTAGTGAGAAATATAAATATAGTGGCATTGGGAAGTCTTGATTTTGGGGTAGGGAATTAAATATAAGACGGAGTGGTTGAGAAGCGTGGAGTTCCATGAAAAAATTGTAGTGGAAAGATGATGGTGGAGATGTGTCTAGAAAGAGAGTTGATGATGGCAAATACAGTGCTTAGGAAGAAATTCAAGCATAAGTACACATGGGAGAGGGTGGTGGATGGAAGGGCGGTAGATAGGGCTATAATGGACTACATATTGGTAACCAGGAGAAGATTAGGAAAAGCTTTGGATGTACATGTTCTAAGAGTAGAGAGAGGGGGAATATCAGATAATTTTTGGTGGAAGGTAAATTGAGAGTGGAGGATAAATGGAGAAAGAAGAAAAGGATAGAATGTTTGGAGGTACTAAGAGTAAACTGCTTAAATAAAAAGGAAAAGGAGATGGTGTACAAGAAGAAGTTGAGAGAAGAGTAGAAGGGAGTGAAAGATAGAGTAGAACTAGGAGTGGAGGAGGAATAGGGATGTTTCAAGGAGAGAGTCAGAAGGTGTGTAAAGATAGTGTATGGAATAAGGAGCATGTAAGGAAATAGAATGAAGGGTGGTGAGTGGTGGGATGATGAAGCAAAGAAGGTTGTAGAAGAGAAGAAGCAAGCATTCACAGATTGGTTACAAAATAGGACGAGAGAATCATATGAGAGGTACAGAGAAAAGAGAAGAGAAGTAAAGCATAAGATAAAGGAGCCAAAGAGGAGAGCAGATGTGAAATGGGGTAAGAGTATGACAGATTTTTTTTAAAGTGATGATAAGAAGTTTTGAAAGAAAATTGAGAGGAAGAGGAGGCGAATTAAGTAGAGAGGAAAAGAGAGGATAATGGAAGAGATAGCTATAAGAGGGAGTTGCTAAATGTGAAGGAGGATAGGGAGGGAAAGGTAGTTGCAGTGGGAAATGCTAAGATATTGCCGGTGATGAATAAGGAGAATAGAGGAGAAATAAGGAAAGATGAAGTGAAAGCAGTTATCAAAATGATGAGAGCAGGTCAGGCACCTGGGTTGGATGGGTGTCATGCAGAGTATCTAAAAAAGGAAGGTATAGTGATGGTGGACTGGCTGGTGAAGTTATCTAATGTTTGTCTAAAGGAGGGTAGAGTGCCGGACGACTAGAGGAACGCCTGTATAGTTCCACCTTATAAAGGAAAAGGGACATGCGTAAGTGTAATAGTTTCACAGGGATAATTTTGTTGAGTGTGATTCGGAAGGCTTATGGGGGGTCTTGATTGAGAGGATTAGGAGAGGACCAGAGGAAGTATTTGGTGAAAAACAGTGTGAGTTTAGGACAGGTAGGGGTTGCCTGGATCAGATTTTTGTAATAAGGTAGATATGAGAAAGTCTTAGGAAAAGGTAATGATTTTTTTTATCTATATGGATTTGGAAAAGGCTTATGGCAGGTTAGACAGGAAGGCAGTGTGGGAGGTATTACACATATGTAGAATAGGAGGAAAGCTGTTAAGAGCATTAAGAGTTTTTACGAGAGTAGTAGAGCCTACATTAGAATTAGAAATGGAGAGAGTGAGTGGTTTCAGGTAAAAGTGGGACTTCACTATGGATGTGTTATGTCGCCTTGGATGTTCAATTTATACTTGGATGGAGTGGTGCGAGAGGTAAAGGCAAAGGTAATGTGGCGGAAATTAGAGATAGTTTAAAAAAAATGAGAAAAATGGGAGAAAAACCAGTTGTTTGCTTACGACACTGCGCTTGTGGAAGGATCAGAAGAGGGATTAAGAAAGTTAGTGATAGTGTTTGGGATGGTGTGCAAAAGAAGGAAGTTGAAGATAAATGTGCGTGAGAGTAAGATGAT
>NC_134778.1:88119863-88122363 GCF_046742065.1 Oratosquilla oratoria
TTATTATGTTTTCGTGGCTATTGATCAATAGATCGAGTAAGTTTCCATGTCTTGTGAGCTCTTTTACATGCTAAACTAAGTAATTATCACCGAAAAAATCAATAAAGCGACTACCTATATGGCCATGTTCAAGGGTCATCCAATCAATGTCAGTAAAATTGAAATCACCCATTATCAATAAGTCCCTGTTGCAGAAATTAGACAGTTATTGAAACAACAGTTTGTTGTCTGCTAATGATAATGTCTTTGGCCTATATATTACACCTACATTCATTTTTTGTCCATTTGTTTGGGTTAATTCTACCCACAAATTATCATATGCATCCTGTTTCACTTTAAAACACAAGCATGGACATTGTTTTTAACGTACTACAGAACACCCCCCTTTCTTGTGGTTTCTATCCTGATGAGTGTTTTAATCCCGCGCACACACACAAACACACACACACACACACACGCACAAACACACACACACACACACACACACACACACACACACACACACACACACACACACACACGCACGCACACGCACCCACACCCACACCCACACACACGCGCACGCACGCACACGCACACACACACACACACACACACACACACACACACACACACACACACACACACACACACACACACACACACACACACACACACACACACACACACACACACACACACACAATCACATACACACACAAAACTATTGCAGTGATGTATACTGACAAAACAATGTCAGTGCTTCTCTTGTTAGAGGACGCTGTCGAAACAACACTGGCGATCTCTTTGGTTTCCATAACCCTCGGCGCCGTGGTACTATCGTGCGAGAGAAATGCCTCGGGCTGAATGAAATCTAGCGGGATTCCAGATTTTTTGTTTATTTATTTATCTATTTATTTATTCATCTTATTTTATTTATTTTTATTTATTTATTTATCTATTTATTTTTATTTTTTTTGCGTGGCGACCGAGAGTTGCGGGGGATATAATTTTCGATTGTTTGCGAAAACGTCGTCATAACTCAAAATATCGAATTTTTCAGGAGAGGCATTTTAAAGTTTCAAAACGCTCTCAATATTATAAAAAGCCCTCAAACACCATAGGTGGAAAATTTTTTGGAGCATCAAATACGCCTCTAAAGTTTATAGAAGTTGAAACAATCATAATCTTTACTAAGTCTAAAATATTTGTTGGAACAAGTTGGAACATGTAAGGTTATGTCGTTGGGACATTTAGCACTCCCTAGCGGTCAATTTTTGAGCTACATATATGACACTGTTACCAAAAAAAATCCGTGTTTGAAGATGAATATGTCTGTATAGATAACTCAAAAATTCCTTTTTTTGAGTTATGACGACGTTTTCGCAAACAAGCGATATATGAAGGTGAAATAGACTGAATGAAAAGTTTGAACACGTTTGTTTGTGAGATGACAGAGATGTTTCGATGGCTTTCGTTCCTTTTTTTCATTTCTTTTTGTACACTCTCCGCATTAGATTTTTTCTTTGTTGTCCTATTCACGGTTACATTAAGTTTATTGTGTTAACGAGCCTTTTAGTATGCATTTTGTTCCATGTAAATTAATGAGTGGTCAAAGGTAAAAAAATATATAGATTACATAACACACACATACACACACACACATACACACACACACACACACACACACACACACACACACACACACACACACACACACACACACACACACACACACCACTGGGAACTTTATTCAAGACATCTTCAAAGGTACAAGGTAGTCATATAAAAATTTGATATTTAAATTATTATACTTTTTATTTACTCTTTTATTATCATTATGATTTTTTTTTCGCATCCGACCTAGATATGGACCAAAAGGTCTCCTGTCGGTATGCTCCGTCTTTGTAATCTTTTGTAAAAAATGAATTTATATACATAAGAGGAAAAATGCATTCGTAAAGACCCCATGTGAATAGGTTCAGTACAATATAGATTACAAATTATCACAAACAACTTCGTTAATTTAAAAATTATCCATTTTGTAAGAAAAAAGATATATCCTTGTTCTTTACGCAATTTTAAAAAACTGGTCAAGCATTAGCCGTAGACTTACAAGGCAGAAGACTCCTTTATTTTCAGTCTTGTAGAATCATTGCTGTGGATGTGCTGTGTCTTGCGACACTGCTTCTGACCCAGGGCAGTGGACAGGGTGCAGGGATGACCCGTCATTCGGGAGGTGCTAAGATAAGAGGAAGGGTGGAGGGGTGTGGAGTGTATTCAGGGATGGAATGGGTGGGAATGATTTTATGCCTTTTTCTTTTTGGCTACCCCCCTTGTAAGGGGGAAAAAGCCTTGGTATATGTATGTATGTATGTAGAATCATTCTCGTGTGGCCGAAGTTGCACAAAGTCTACGATTCGTTTATTATAAGCAAGAAAAAAGAAAGGTCCAAAAATAGGAACACGGAAGAAAGATGTAGAAAACAATTAGCCTATCGAATAGTAGTAAAATATCATTG
>NC_134778.1:88127363-88129863 GCF_046742065.1 Oratosquilla oratoria
TGATATTGAGATTTTTTATATTTGTGCCTGATATTTTGATATATCATTATTTCACCGTTTTAACTGGCGACATGGCTCATGTATTAGTGCATTACTAGCGTCATCGGAAGTGTTCTGGTCTCGCATTTGCTTAGTTGTGGGTTCGAGTCCCGCAGTCTTCTCCAATTCCCAGCAATGACTGTCTGTTACCTGCCTCTCAACATTCCTCAAAGCGCATGATAGGGCAAAGGTGACGGCTCCGACCGTAGCTACTCAGCGCCTTCTGGCGTAGGCTTCTCACCGCCATGGCTTATATATCAGTAAGTAAATCATAGGGTGGTGACGTCATTCTTGGATAGATTGTTTACTAAGAACTTTGACAAACAAAGATATCGATGTAAACACGGGACCAATATTGAGCGGACGACGGTCTCAAATCCGAGAGCTTGGGTTAGTATTGGGGCAAAATAAAAAGATCAACAAAATCTAGGACCACAACAAGATCGAAAATGGTATAAACCAATAAATCACTTTGGTAAGGGTCCTACAATATGGACAGCGGAGCTCTGTCTATTTTCAAAACCCGTCAACCCCCTCACCTCAATTCCATCAGGAGACGCAGCCCCGAGAGGCTGGCACTCGATCTCCGGGCTGGGTCCAAGATTTTCTCTGTCAACTTCAAGTGTTTTTATTACACTTTATATACGTGGAAAGTTGGCACCCGCGACTGCTCTTCTCCTCCTCCTATCACTTTCAGCCATTGACGTAGAAACAGTCCCACACTGATATAATACTACCAATTGTACAAAGTTTCTTTCCAGAGAGATCTATGGAAGGACCCGAGGATTATTGCCAGCCACTATGGGGCTCCAGCTTTTCCATTTTATGAAACTTGAGGCAACTCGTGTTAAAGAGTCAAGAAGACCAAAAACATTACAGACCATGTCAACCATCAGTCGCTGAGTGTGACTTCTAACCTTTGACATGACTTCTTTGCCCATCAAGAATGAAAAGCCAAAAACTTATCTAATTGATTTAAAAACAGTGGATGATTTCGTCAGATGATGAATACAGAATTGATGACGTAGAGAGGACCAAACCTTGACTCTTTCTCTCCCATTGCTCTGGGAAAGGTTCAGCAACGACTAGAAATAATGTGTGCATGTGTGTGTGTGTGTGTGTGTGTGTGTGTGTGTGTGTGTGTGTGTGTGTGTGTGTGTGTGTGTGTGTGTGTGTGTGTGTGTGTGTGTGTGTGTGTGTGTGTGTGTGTGTGTGTGTGTGTGTGTGTGTGTGTGTGTGTGTGTGTGTGTGTGTGTGTGTGTGTGTGTGTGTATGTGCTTGTACATATGTATGTTTATGTGCATGCGTAAACGTATGTGTATGCCTGTGTATCTATGTATAGTACATGTGTGTGAATGCGTGTTTGTCTATATATATATATATATATATATATATTTATATATATATATAGATATACATATACTGTATATATATATACATATTAAATACATATATGTATATATATATATATATATATATATATATATGAGTGTGTTTGTGTGTGTGTGTGTGTGTGTGTGTGTGTGTGTGTGTGTGTGTGTGTGTGTGTGTGTGTGTGTGTGTGTGTGTGTGTGTGTGTGTGTGTGCGTGTGTGCGTGTGTGTGTGTGTATGTTTGTGTGCGTGTGTATGCGTATCTCCCTTGGGTATACATTTTCCAACTGAATAACAAGGTGTCGCGGAACGTGACACATGGGGTTCATCGTTTGAGCATCAAGTCGAGCATTTAATATTTTTACTCGCCATCAATCACTTTTTCTCTCCTTTTTTCCCCTTCTTCTTTGCAAACTTTGAGTCTAGGCCGCCTTCCCCCTGACAACAACTTTGCCCATGCTTCATCTATTTTCCCGAAAGCAGGAGGAGGAGGAGGAGGAGGAGGAGGAGGAGGAGGTGGAGGAGGAGGAGGAGGAGGAGGAGGAGGAAGGGGTAGAGGGAAAGGTAGGAAGGGAAGAGGGAGTAAAAGGAGGGGGAGCATGAAGTCAAGGAGAAAGAGGAAGGAGAAGAGTATGGAAAGGAGGAGAGGGAAGAAGAAGAAGAGTAAGTGGAGTAGTAGGAGGATGAGGAAGATGAAGAGAGGAGGAGGAAGAAGAGATTGATAAAGAGAAGGGAGAGAAGGAAGAGGAAGAAGATGGAAATGATGAGGAAGAGGAGGAATGGGAAGAGGAAACAGAGTAGGAGTTGGACGAGAAGTAAGAAGAGGAGGAGGAAGGAGGAGGAGGAAGGAGGAGGAGGATGGGGAGAATGAGAGGGAGGAAAAGGAGAAAGTAGTGTTGGTACCAGTAACAATATGTTTGCAGAAGTCGATCTCGTTTTTTTTTTGTTTTTTTTTTGTCGTATCTTTCTAGAGATTCCTATCGTTGACGAAGAGTTTTTTCTTCTTCCTCTTTTTCTTCATAATATTCCTTTTGGGTCGAAATGGATGGTCCATGCTTTGACAAAGAAGGCTTTTAGCAGACCTCAGGC
>NC_134778.1:88137363-88139863 GCF_046742065.1 Oratosquilla oratoria
GAAAGAGGGGAATGTCTGTGGAGGAAGGAAGGGAGTAGACAGAAGATAGTGATGAGTGGAAAATTATTGTGTATGGATGATGTTACGATGCATGGAAGGAAGTGGGTGAGGGAGGGGGTGAGAGATTAAATGTGAATGATACTTTGACGCAGCCCAAAGTGATTTCTCCCCGTTTTCTTTTTTTCTGCTTGGGGGGACGGAGAGGGAGGGGGTCGCCGATTGAATGAAGCGGCCTTGCTATGGATGTGTTGTGTCTTGCTACATTGCTTTTGACCCAATGCAGTGGGCGAGATGCAGGGATGACCCGTCATCCAGGAGCCAAAATAAGAGGGAGGGAGGGAAGGGGGGTGAATGGGTGTGGAGTATGCTGGGATGGAATGAGTGGGAGGGGATTTTATGCCTTTTTTTGGCTACCTCCCTTGTAAGGGGGAAAAAGCCATTGGTATATGTATATGTGTATTTACCTATTATTTATTACTTTTTGTTTTTCTATTTATTCAATATCTCAAAGTGCAGCGTGTTAAATGTAGGGCTACACAGCCTCGAAAACAGGTATAGCTTAGATAACACGTTTTCAGAGAAAACTGAGTGCGAGAGAGACTTGGGAGTTCTAGTGAGTCCTGACCTTAGATCCAGGAAACAGTGCATTAGCGCCAGGAATAGAGCTAACAGAGCATTAGGTTTCATTGCTAGGACAGTTACGAATAGAGATGCAGAAGTAATTATCATACTCTATCTAGCGTTAGTTAGAACCCTCCTTGACTATACGGCACATTTTTTATCTCCGTCCTATAGAATGGACATCAATTCACTAGAATCAGTACAGAGGAGAATGGCTAAAATGATACATGGGCTCAGAAATTTACCTTACGAGTCTTAGACACCTTAACCTATACTCTCTGGAAAGACGCAGAGTGCGGGGTTATCTAATAGAGGTGTTCAAATGGATCAAAGGTTTTAACAAAGGTGGCGGAAACAAGGTCATCGTGTTAAGACAACAGGACAGGACTCGCAGTAATGGATTTTGAATTGGACAAATTTAGATTTAAGAAGGAAACAGTTAAGAATTGGTTTACTAATAGGGTGGTCAATGAATAGAAGGGACTTAATAACCATGTAGTGAACGCTGAAACTATCGGTTGTTTTAAGAAACTGTTAAATAACTTTATGGATGGGGATGACACGTGGTAATGGACATGGAACTACCTAGTGTAGTCCTTATGGTCTCTTGCAGTCTCCTTCGTTCTTATCTTCATATGTTCTTATCTATTTATATTATATATATATATATATATATATATATATATATATATATATATACATATATATGTATATATATATATATATATATATATATATATATATATATTATATATATATATATATATATATATATATATATATAATTTATTTTACTTTATTTTATTATATCTTACTTTATTTTGTACGTATCTATTAACTTTCTTTTTGCCCTCAGATTATTCTGTTCGGTTGTGGAAAGATGACATCAGTTGGTTAGCAAATTAGTTCTTATGAATTTCATGAACGTTTCATCTTGCGAACTTGATTGGCATGATAATAGTATTCAGTTGTTCATGAAAATTCTTGAATGTCATGAAGATGTATAAGTTTCTTTATTAGCAAAAATAAATAAATAAATAAATAAATAAATAAATAAATAAATAAATAAATAAATAAATAAATAGAAATTGATAGACGAATAAATATATAAATAAATTAATAGATTAATAAGTAAGTAGATAATAAAATAATTTAATAAGTAAAATAGAATAAGAAATAGAAATATTTGGTGCATTCTGTTGTTGGCCATGGGAAACAAATCCACAAAATAAATTTCCTGCCAACACTGAACATTAAATTTGTTGTCCTTGTTGGCACAATGACACTACAAAATTAAGAGCAATCGCACGAGGATTATCAAGCTGTGAGTGTGATTCAATAGACCGATTTGTATAGAAATTGCTTGCGTTCATTGGTTAATGAAAAAAGAATATATATATATATATATATATATATATATATTTATATATATATATATATATATATATATATATATATGTGTGTGTGTGTGTGTGTGTGTGTGTGTGTGTGTGTGTGTGTGTGTGTGTGTGTGTGTGTGTGTGTGTGTGTGTGTGTGTGTGTGTGCGTGTGTGTGTTGGTGCCATCTGTTATCGAGAATGCAAAATTTGCTCCAGCGGTTTGACAACAGGTGCCTGATGGCCTGAAGACCTAGATAGATTATTCCCCATACTAGTAACTTTGCAAAATTACTAGGATTTTTGTTAGATCACTATGAATTTTGCAAAATTACTAGAAGTTTTGAAAGATTACTTTGAACTTTGCGAAATTACTAGAAGTTTTGTAAAATTACTATGAACATTGCAAAATTATTAGGAGTTTTGTAAAATTACTATGAACTTTGCAAAATTACAAGGAGCTTTGTAAGATTACTAGGAACATTGCAAATTATCATGAATTT
>NC_134778.1:88147363-88152363 GCF_046742065.1 Oratosquilla oratoria
TAAATAAATAAATAAACGAATAGAAACAGGACAAAGCAAGATACATAGATGGCAGAACTGGATTAGAAGACTCAAAGAGTTGTTACCTGTTCCTCTATGCTAATTACCTACAAATCGAATCCCTTTTCTTGTCTCCCTCCTCTCCTATCTTCCTCCTCTTCTATTTTTCTTTTTAATTGGACATTTCCTTGTGTCCTTGTATTTCTTTTCTTTCTTTTCCTGCATATTTAATTGTTTGTTTGCCTTCCCTCCCCCTTCGTTGCGAAGCTGAGAGACTCCATCTTTGTCCTCCTTAAGCAAATTGTGAGTCCATGTTTCTCCTTCTGATCCGCTAATTGTTTAACTGAGTAGCTCAGACTTTAGTTGTATCCCCCTCTTCCTCTTCCTCTTATAATCCTCCTCCTCCTCCTCCTCCTCCTCCTCCTCCTTCTCCTCCTCCCCCTCCTCCTCCTCTTCCTCCTTCTCCTCCTCCCCCTCTTCTTCCTCCTCTTCTTCTAATGCTTCTTCCTACACCTCTCCTTCCTCCTCCAACTCCTCCTCCTCCTCTTCCCCCTCTTCTTCCTCCTTTTACTTCTAATACTTCTTCCTCCATCTCTTCTTCCTCCTCCAGCTCCTCGTTTTCCTTCTCCTCCTCCTCCTCCTCCCTCTTCTTCTCCTCCACCTCTTCTTCCTCCTTCAACTCCTCCTCATCTTCTGCCACTTCGGTTTCTTCTTCTTATCCACTAATTGTTTACTTCTGTAGCTCAGCCATATCATAATTTGGTTGTATCCTCTTCCCCATTCTCCTTCCTCTCTTCCTCTCTTCCTCTTCCTACTCCTCCATCTTGTCATCTTCTTCCTTCTCCTAGTTATTTTTTCCTCCTCTTCCTCCTTCCTCTCCTCTTCTTAGTCCTCTTCCTCCTCGTCTTCATTTTCCTTCCCTTTCTCCTCTTTCCCCTCTTCTTCTTCTTCCTTATCCTCCTCATGTTCTTTCTTCTCCTCCTCTTCTCTTTCCTACTTCTTTCCCTCTTTCTACTCCTCCACTTCCTCTTCCTCCTCCTCCTCCTCAACGGTCTTCTTGTTCCTCTAACCACCCTTTTCATTCCTCAGCCTGGTCCTCATCCTTTTCTTAAACGTCCTCCTTTTCCTTCTCGCTTTTCCCCTCTTCCTCAGCCTCCTTTTCTTCCTCCTTCCTCCATCACTTCCCCCTCCTCCTTACTCTCCTCCCTTTTCTGCCTCCTCCTACTCCTCCTCCTCCTCTTCTGCCTCTTCTTCCTCAGCCTTCTCCTCCTCCACCCATCCTCCTCCTCTTCTTCTCCACCTATTCCTCCTCCTCCTCCACACTCCTCTCCCCCACCCCCAACAGATCCCGAAGTGTAGAAATAGGGCACAGATGGCAATTTCGGCCGCAGCTACTCAGCGCCTCCTGGCGTAGTTTCCTCTTTTTTTTTTTTTGTTATTAGTTACTTTAAGGGCTTTTATTCCAATTGATCTTTCCCCTACTCCCAACCCTCTTCACCTTCCCCCTTCCCTCTCCTCCCTTCCCTGCTTCTCCTCCTTTTACTTTCCTATCTCCCACCTTTCCTCTCCATCTCCTTTTTCCCCCTTTCCTTCCCCTTCCCTCCTTCACTCTCCCTTTTTTGCTTCCTCCTCCCCTATCCCATCTTATCCTCCCCCCTCACCCTCCTCACCCTCATTCCCTCACCCTCCCTCCTCAATATCTCCCCTTTCCATCATCCTCTTCTTCCCCTTTCTTCCTTCCTCCTCCCTTCACTCTTTCCCCTACCTTTCCCTTCCCCTTCGCCATCCCCCTCCTCACTTTCTCCTCTATAACCTCTTTCCTTTCTCCTCTTCTTCCCACCTCCTCCCTCTCCCCACCGTTTCCCACCCTCTTCCACGTTCCAGATCTCGTTTTTCCTCAAAGCGAATTTACATATCATCCGTGTCTCCTTCTGCTTCACTTTGCTCTCAACTTCGAAACCTACGTACTATTGGCCCGAAAAAGTCATGAAATTCCGTTGATATTAAGAACGTAGGAATAAAGGAGACTACAAGAGACTGCAAGGCATACATTAGGCAGTTCCATGTCCCTTGCCACCCGCCATCCCTACCCATAAAGTTATCTCAATTGTTTCACAATTGTTTCAGCGCCCTCTACCGGGTCACTAAGCCTATTCTATTCGTTACCAACTCTGTAGGTAAACCAGTTATTACATTTTCCTTCTTCACTCAAAAAGTGAAACTACCTTTTCAAATTAATTTCTTAGGCAAAGACAGAGATAAATTGGATTATCTGGTGACAGAAAGTACTGCCCAAGACGAAAGGGGTGACATGTTCCAGCCGAGAAATGCAAAATACTGTTCATTGGATAAAACATTATGAAGCCCTGATTTTTTTTTCTTTCTTTTTTTGGTCCAACTGCATGTATTTTTTATTATTATTCAACATCGGTTTCTCATTATTTTTCTCCATTCCAACAATAGTTTCTCCTATTCCCGTCTCATCGTCGTCTTTCTCATGTTTTGATACCTTAAGAAAAACAGTTATACCACAGCAATATACTCTTATGCTCCATTTTCTAATTCTACTTGCTCGTTTATTTTTCTTTCATTCAATACTTATGTTTACCTTTTCTTTCCGTTTATTTACACTTTGCTTTGTTCTGGACCAAAAACATTTTTGTGGAATTATATTTTTCGTTATAGACATCTTTATAAAAGGTTGCTATTCATCCGTTGAGCAAACTAATCCTACATTGATAAATCCAGATTTAATAGTTGTTTTCCGGGCTAAGCCCAGTTGATTCTGTTCAGTTGAGTCTTGGTCTCCAACCAAAGGGACCCCAAACCGGTCGAGGCCTATTATTTGCATCATATCGCCTGTTTTTAATCAGAATAAAATATATGAAGTAGAGAGTAAAGGCGGGCGAATCTCGTTTCCAAGCTGTTCTTTTATGTCCGTTTAATGTCACGGTTTCGTGTGACTCAACACGACTTCGACTTCCAAATTTCAGTTTTTGGGGTTATGTAAGATACATCTATCGTTGTTCGTTATGTAATTATATTGCGTGAAAAAAATATATTGAATTATAGAAACGTTTTTGAAATATCGTTATATAAGTCTTAGCATTGTAAGCAAAATATATTTTTTAATCAATCGAAATCACAACAAATGACGTCAAGTCGTCGACTGCGGCACCATCTTTCTCTTACTCAATAACACACTTTTTTAAACTCATTTCTTCTTTCCTTCCCTCCATCTTTATTACAGTTCTCTATTCATTTCCTATTATTCCTCCGTCGCATTTCTCCTCAATTTCTATTCTCCTCTCTCTTCCATCTCTTTAATCCTCTCTTTCTTCTCCACGTCCATCCCTTGCCTCTACCAACTTCTGTCGATTCAGCTTTTCAGTCAACACCTCCCGCCTGCTTTTTCCAACTTCCAGCTCTTCCTTCAGATTTCAGCTTTATTTATATTCAATGAGATTTCATCAGAGCCATAGTGAAACCATTCCCCCATCCCCCTCTTCTCCTCTTCCTCATCCTCACCCTCCTCCTTCTCCTTCTCCACCCTGGAACCTTCTTTACCCTCGCAAGCAGCATTTCTTTTTGTGGCTATTGGCCACGCCAGACATTTCACCGGCATTGGCATCATCCGCTCGCATTCATAAACCTGACTTCCGCACTATTTCTGTTTGTATTTATCTGTTTGTTTATTCACTTGTTTGTTTGTTTGTTTGTTTATTTACGAACAACGGGCTACGCCCGACTCCGCTACGAGGGGGCTCGGCCCTTTGGTCGAGCTGACTTCACTCGCAGCCAATCAGTCGTCTCCGTTGCCGCCACGACATCGCTCACGGCCAATCAGTCGTCTCCGTTGCCGTCACGTCACCACTTTCGGCCAATCAGTCGTCTCCGCTACTGTGACGTCACCACTCTCTCAGCCAATTAGGCGTGTCCCCTTGAAGGATTTCCGGCAGAAACGGGCAGATATGACTTTTTTTTTTTTTTTTTAAGATTGACTTACTTATTTATCTATCTGTTTACTTATTTACTTATTTGTTTATTCGTTTACATATTTACTTGTCTACTTATCAATTTGCTTATTATAATTCATTTATATATTTATTCATTCACTTATTTTTTTGTTTGTTTATTTGTTTCTATTAATTTGTTTACTCATCTATTTGTTTATTTGTTTACTTGTTTGAGCATTTGCTTGTTCATTCCTTTTTTACATTTTCAATCTTATTGCAAGAGGCAAACTTGTAATTGTCAACATCTCTCTTCACATCATGGCGTGCTTAGAAGACTTTTATTTTTTATTTTTTTATGTTTTATTTCATTCTACATCATTGGTTTTATTTCTGTTTTATTCATTTTTGTTTCAGTTTGTTTTACTTTATTAATTTTATTCTATTTAATCTTATTTCATTTTACATAATTTCATTTTGTTTTAATTTGTTTTATCTAATTGCCTCGTTTTATCATGTCTCATTTCATTTTATTCTATTTCATATTATTGCTTATGTTATTCTATTTTGTTGTATTTCATTCCATTTAACTTTATCTTATCCTATTCAATTTATTGACTATTCTTATATTATAATTTTCGGAGTATTTACCGTATTTTCTATATTTATCTTACTTTAACTTATATTATTCTTCAAAATACTTTTTCTTGAACAGATTATTCAGATGATTGAAGACTCATAACTTGCAGTAGGTGGGGAGCGGAGATCCCCAATCAAAAGCTGACTTCGACTAAGGTCAGTTAAGCAAAGAAGGGGTCAAGCAAAGAACACAAGAAGGCTCGCTTGTCGCTCAGGTAATGAGGACGCCAGGACGCGCTGAGTAGCTGCGGCCGAAGCCATCACCTTTGCCCTATTACGCGCTTTGGAGACTGTTGGGAGGGGGGTGGCAGATAAGCAAGAGTCATTGCTGGGAATCGAACCCACAAGTAAGAGAAAGCGAGACCAGCACGCTTCCGATGATGTCACGAGGTCCTGAAGGAAAGGACA
>NC_134778.1:88157363-88162363 GCF_046742065.1 Oratosquilla oratoria
TTTGTCTCAACGCCTCCAAACTCAATATAGATCACAAACACAAATCTACATTTATCAAGTTACTTATCTACTTATTTGTAATTTATATTGATGACATCCTAACGTCATCATTTTATGTGATCATTCCTCATTTGTATTTGCTTTCTTCTTATCTATTTTTTCTTTTCTTATTATCATTATTATTATTCATCTCACGCTGGGTGATCCAAAGCTGCTTTTTTTTATATTGGTGATTCAGTCTCGTAATTCCTAACACTACTATCTAATATGATGATTTTTCACCCTTTTCTCATTTTCATTTGTATTTGTTTGCCTTTTAATTTTCCACCTCTTGTTTGTGAAATATTCAACTTGTTTATTTCTGCTCATATAGGTGAAAGTCCTGCACTACCTAAGTCTATTTTCACATGTTTTTTTTTCTTTTGTCCTTTTTTATTTATATTTGTTTTTCTTCTATTTTTTTTTTTTTTTGTCATTTCTTCAACATGTCTATTTCTGTTCACGTCTATGAATCAGTCTTGCCCTCTCTCTTTTTATGTGATTTTTTCTCATTCCTTGTTTATATTTTAATCTGGTGTCAGCTTTAAGGAATATTTTTCAAGACTATGTATAGAAACCTACCGACGAGTGATAGGTGCACATGTCCTTTATTCGTCAATAGATGAGTCTGATGACGTGGGTTCGGCCCTTTGCATGTTGAACCATCATTCAGCCAATGTCGGAGAGGGAAGAAAGAAGGTGAGGAGAATACACTGGGAGGCGATGAGTACCTGCGGCCGAAGCCGCAGCCTTTGCCCTTGTATGCGCTATGGGGAATGTTGGGGCGGGTAACTAACAGTCACAGCTGGGAATCGGAGAGAAACCCGAGGTTCGAACTCATAACTAAGCAAATACAAGACCGGCACGCTCTAGATGGCGTCACCAGCCCACTTTGGGAAGAAGAAACTCCCAAAATAACCACGTAGCACGTAAACGCTTGATCACGTGGGCGAACGTTCTGTAAACAGCACTTCATAACAACCGTAGAGTCTCTTCATTGTGGGCCGGGTCTGAATGGCGGCGTATTTTTGGCCACAAAAGAGGGCAACCCGACCATAAATTCCCTCCGTAATCGAGCCTCTTCGATGAAGACGTCGTTTGAATAAATTATTTCTTCCCCCAACCATTCACAGCATCACACACCCTCCTATATTTCCCCCACATTTCACAACATTCCCCCCCCACATTCCCCACACCCACCCACATCCCCCACAGAAGTCGTTCCCTATGAGGCGGGCGGACAGCGTCACATTACTGAACACGCAGAAGGTTCAGGGTAAGGATTTTGAAAATTGTTTAACTCCAGATTAAGGAAAAAGAAAATGGGATTTTCATCACTGAAATGACATTAATACCTAACTTTTTTCTCATTTCCATATTTTACTCAAAATCGTGCGCTGGTGACTCCTGGGTTCGAATTCTTACTCTTTTCCGGTTCCCAGGAGTGACTGTCTGTTCTCTGACCCACCAAACAGTCTCCAAAGTGCATCATAGGGCAAAGTGGTGGCTTCGGCCACAGATACGTAGCACCTCTTATCGTAGGCTCCTCACCACCATATTCTATTTACTTGATACAGTGTTTCCCTCTCAGTGAACCAAAATAAGTTTTCAACAACATTGGTATTTATTAAATCTGATAGACCATCATTCACTGGCAGCTGGGAAAAGTAAATCATTAACTTTCACTACGAAGAGAGTCTTTCTAAGCTGAATAAAATCACCTGGCGGCAGTCAGAGTGAGTAATGTATAAGAAAAAAGCGAAAGGTTAATCGAGAGTCTCGGTGTGTTGAAATATATTTTTCTTAGTTGAATAGAATCCACTATCCCGCAGATAGAATTAATAACATGAATATAAAAACACCGTAATAAAAACTACCAACTTCATTACAGACACTTTTTGGTCTATAACAAGGTCGAGTGCAGATAGAAAATAAATAAGATAAATAGATAATAAATGAATGAATATATAAATAGATAAACAGAAATTATACGATAGATAAAAAGTAAATATATGTATAAAACCCTTATAGAATAAACAAACGCCCAAAGAAGCAAACAAAACAAAGAAAAAGCAAATTTACAAACAATACGTCATATATTTAGGCGTTTGTCCAAAAGTGACTCTTAAAACATCGAACTGTGTACCACATTCCATCACCCTTTCAGGAAGTTTATTCCATTCAGTAACTACGCGATTGGAATAAGTGTTTCTACCTACCTCAAAGTTAAACCTACGTCCTGATTTTATCCATCTGAGTGATGGTTCCCCCCGTCACCCCCTACCCCTCACTCCGGATGAGAGGAGTGTTGTGGGAGGGGTGTTGTTGTGGGAGGAAGTGGGATCTTTCAGTGGAATAAGAATAATCTGTTGCCTTCCCTGCCAAACATAGTCTGTGAGGTGCGTCACCGCCATGAATACCTCAAAAAGTTTTTTTTTTTTTTTTTTTTTTTTTTTTTTTTTTGTCTGCCGTCTCGTTGCAGCTTTTGGTCTCCCTCTGCTTTGACTTTGGCCTCGTGAGCGTCCTTCCCCCCCCCTCCTCCGCCCACCCTTTCCTTCCGAAAATAATCGTAAGACCCATAACCTTTCGTTCCAAGCCAGCCTTTGTCCTCCTTGGTCATTTCCACTTCCGGCTCTTCCAGAGACCTTTCCAGAATTTTCAAGACTCCCATCACAGTTTCCAAGACTCTCGTTGTCTTCATCCTGAGTTCCAGCTCTAATAATTAGTCAAGAATTTAAATATTCAATTTTCGACAATCTTTCTCTCTCTTTATCTATCAATCTACCTACCTACCTGTCTGTCTCTCTCTCTCTCTCTCTCTCTCTCTCTCTCTCTCTCTCTCTCTCTCTCTCTCTCTCTCTCTCTCTCTCTCTCTCTCTCTCTCTCTCTCTCTCTCTCTCTCTCTCTCTCTCTCTCTCTCTCTCTCCCTACCTCTCCTTTTCCATCACCCTCTCCTTTTCCCTATCCCTATCCCCCTCCCTCCCTCTTTATCTCTCTATCTCTCTATCTACCTATCTATCTATTTATCTATCTACCTAACTGCCTACCTGTCTATCTATCTATCTATCTATCTATCTATCTATCTATATATATCTATCTATATATATTTATATATATATCTATATATATGTATATATATTTTGTATATATATATGTATATATATATATATATATATATATATATATATATATATATATACTGTGTGTATGTGTGTATGTATGTATACCTTTCTGCCTCTTTTAGTCTTCACGTTCATTATTTCTTGAAGACTAACAAAATAATAAACTCTTTCATTTTTGTTTGACTTTTGAGCCGGAGTCGTCTTCGTCCCTTTCAGGAAACAGTGAGGAAGAGAAACACATTTGTTTTATGTGGAAAGTTATGGTGAGCTTAAGTCTAGTCTGGAATGCAGGGTAGCTGGAGGCGACCGCTCTCTTTCTCCAGTACAATGGATTGCAATTTGAAAGAGGAGCTGGGGGACCATTGGTCTTTGACAGAAGCAGCAGCAACAACAACAACAACTAGAGAAGCAGCAGGAACTGGAGAGGTATCAGTAGTAATAATAGCAACAGAGACAGAAGCAGCACCAACAGAAGGAGCAACAGACGGAGGAACAATAGCAACAACAATTAGAGAAGCAGCAGGAACTGGAGAGGTATCAGTAGTAATAATAGCAACAGAGACAGAAGCAGCACCAACAGAAGGAGCAACAGAAGGAGGAACAATAGCAACAACAATTAGAAAAGCAGTAGGAACTGGAGAGGTATCAGTAGTAATAATAGCAACAGAGACAGAAGCAGCACCAACAGAAGGAGCAACAGACGGAGGAATAATAGCAACAACAATTAGAGAAGCAGCAGGAACTGGAGAGGTATCAGTAGTAATAATAGCAACAGAGACAGAAGCAGGACCAACAGAAGGAGCAACAGAAGGAGGAACAATAGCAACAACAATTAGAGAAGCAGCAGGAACTGGAGAGGTATCAGTAGTAATAATAGCAACAGAGACAGAAGCAGCACCAACAGAAGGAGGAACAATAGCAACAACAATTAGAGAAGCAGCAACAACTTGAATGGGATCAGTATCAATAAGAACAATAACAACTAGATAAACAGCTGCAGTTGGGTTGGCATCGGTAGTAATAATATCAGAAGCAGGAATTACAACAACAAACAACAACTACAGCAACAACTTGGGAAGCAGCAACAACTGGATCGGCATATGTATCAACAATAGTAGCAACAGCGTCAATAACAACTACTACTGCTACTATTAATACTACAATTACTACTACTACTACTACTACTACTACTACTACTACTACTACTACTACTACTACTACTACTACTACTACTACTACTACTACTACTAGAACACAGCAACAACTGAGGTTGCACCAGTAAGAACAACAAAAGCAACAGCTACAATAGCAATAACTACAGTAAGAACAAAAACAACAACAACAACAACAGCAATTACTACAATAACAACGACAATAGCAACTGAAACATATCAGCAGAAACAATAAAACTAAGCACAACAACAATAACCACAACAATTGCAACAGTTCTAACATCTGAAAATCTAACAATGCAACAGAGTATAAGCTTTACATCTACATGACCTCAATAAACTACAAAGATCAGGCAAATATGAAGCATAGAAAACAGACAACGGCTACGGCGCCATCTCTCCCCAAAAGCAGCAAACTATTCAAACCAGACTTTCGAATGGACCCACGGTTAGGTTCGGGTTTTTCCCCCTTCCACCCCAGCGTACCCTGGGGCTCTCCAAGACTCTGCCTTGCACCTGTTTTTCCTCATAGATCCACGCATGTCCAGACACTCAAAAACAAGAGACGACTGCAAGCAAAACAAATGGACGGATCAGAACTTACGTGTTAACACCTCGCCCCCCATCCACAAGTGGAAGCTTTTATCAATGTTCCCCTTTTTTTGCG
>NC_134778.1:88177363-88184863 GCF_046742065.1 Oratosquilla oratoria
TATATACATATATATATATATATATATATACATATATATACATATATCACTGGGACGAAATGTAACGCGCTAAGAACCCACAGTCGAAGTTAAAAAAGGAAACTAGGAAGAAAGTTAAACTTCAATATTTCGGCTAATAGCTATAGCCCTCTTTCCTGAAGAGGGGTATAGCTATTAGCCAAAATATAGAATTTTATAGAATTTTAACTTTCTTCTTAATTTCCTTTTTCATTCATTTTCTGGGTTCTTCGTGCACACACACACACACACACACACACACACACACACACACACACATATATATATATATATATATATATATATATATATATATATATATATATATATTTTGGTACATTGTGACAAGTTGAAGGTGGAAAAAGAAGTCACGGGTCTAGTTCCGGTCAAGAATAAAATAAAATAAAAAACACGGAACTAGACCCGTGACTCATTTTTTTACCTTCATTATATATATATATATATATATATATATATATATATATACATATATATATAAATATATATACATATTTATTATACATATATATATATATATATATACATATTTAAATACACATATATACATATATATATATATATATATATATATATATATATATATATGTTTGTATGTGTTTTATTTGACTAAATGTTTGAATTCGATAGTGTACGTCTGTTCATTCTCTAGATATTCTTCCTCGATGCAGACCCATTCAAACTTAAGCTCCCCTGCTAGTTTCTTTACCCTCCCTTCCCACCATGTGAGATTGATTGTTTTTTGTTTTTCTGGGACAGTAAACATAACATCCCGAGTTCCCGACGATTTGCACAAATGTAGTTTGTCTCCAACTAAGTGTCAGTTTATCTTGGGAAGTTGTCGCGGCGCCGGCGGCAGGGTTGGTGGTGGAGGCGGAAAGGCTTCAGTAGTTGATTGTACTTCCTGCACTTTCTTCGCTTTGGCGCCCTGGTTCTGAACGTGGTGTCCTGTATCATCCTATCACATGCATTTCCCTATAACATTTTATTTGTTTGTTTATTAATGAATTAATTTATCTATTTTTTCATTTGTTTCTTTATTTGTCTATTTATTTATTGATTTGTTTTATTTTTTATTTATTCATTTATCTATTTATTTATCTATTTATTGATTTATTTACTTGTTTATTTATTTATATATTTATTTATTTATTTATTTATTGTCATTTATTTTTACACACTCTCATATTCACTCCGTTGGCTCATAGGACTGCTGTCCCATCGCAGCCTCTTACCAATCAACGATTTGGGGTGCCAGTTCCTGAACATTCTTCAATCTATTCATCTATATCTATTCTATTGATTGACTGACTGACTGACTGATTGATTGATTGATTGGTTCACTGATTGATCTATTCCCTTTTTTCTAGTCCTTACCCGCTCTGCGAAGTTGCTAAACACAAATACACACTGCAGTCACGTGTTGACCCTCTTAGCGGGACTTGAACCAACATCTATCAAGGTTATAGTTTCCTCCATATGAAAGCGCCCGGATCCACTAGGATATCTGTCTCTATTCATCCGTGTATTTTCTAGGAATTTAGAAGCTCCGTCGGCCTAGTTTGCAACATCATATCCTTCTAGTTTCCTTTCACTTTTCGCTCAGTAAAAAATTAATAAATAAATAAGGAAATAAATAAAGAAAGAAAGAAAAGAAAAGAAAAGAAATCAAATTAAAATAAAGTAAAATAAAATAAAACAAAATAAAACAGAAAAGCGTAAAATAGAAAATAAGTAAATTAATACAAAGATAAATAAAGATAAAGGCAATGTCTCTCTTTCTTTGGGTATTTCTGCTTGATAGTCAACTTTTCTCTTTTCTTTTCTTTCCTTTTTATGTTCCTTGACCTCACCCTCTGTGGCTGTCGTCTCACCTTTTCATTCCTCGTGAAGCTTTGATATGTGCAGACCCTCTTTTTTTCTCTCTCTCTCTCTGTCTGTCTGTTTCTCTTACCCCTCTCTCTCTCTCTCTCTCTCTCTCTCTCTCTCTCTCTCTCTCTCTCTCTCTCTCTCTCTCTCTCTCTCTCTCTCTCTCTTTTCTTCCTTTCTTTCTCTTTCTTTCTTTTTCTTTCTTTCTTTCTCTCTCTCTCTCTCGTTACATCATGCCACGCCTCGGTACCATGCTTGATATCATCCATGAGGAGGGAAGCGCTGGTAAATCATCTGCGAGGAACTATAGTCACCTGAGCATCGTTGCACCATTAAGACGCAAACCAACGCCATCGTTCTCATTACGAAGGAAACATCAATGTATCCCTCTGGCAAAAGCGGTCAAGGCTCCTTTTCGTCGTGATTACAATGAAGACCTCATCTTGTAGGACGTTTTGCTCGAGACCTCAGTCGATGATATTCCAACATCCGGGCCTCCTGGAGGAGGGCGAGGAGGCTACGGCAGGAGGCGCTGAGTAGCTGCTGCCGAAGCCCTCTCCTTTGCCATTTGATGCGCTTTGGGGAATGTTGGGGGAAGTAATAAGCAGTCACTGCTAGAAATCGAAGAGGGGTGCGCGACTCGAACTCACAACTAAGCGAATGCGAGGTCAGCACGCTTCCGATGACGCCAGCAGCGCAGAGACCATCTTGATTGCAACTCATCTGGGGTCAGTCACTCATTTCTTGATCCTTTACCAATTACTTCCAGTTTTCCTCCACATACTAAATCCATTTTCGTGTTCATGTTTATCTGACCTTCTATTTTCATCCACCGTCTATTCGTATACAATAATCCATTCTTTTCTTTCCCCTTTTGTATTTTTTCTGGGTAAGGTCACGAAAAACCAAGACGACGACAACATCGACGACGGGAACGACGACGACAAAAGCTAAAATTATCCTGGGCTTAAGTTTTACACAGTATGCCTTCGTGCGTGTGTGTGTTTGTGCGTATGTGTGTGTGTGTGTGTGTGTGTGTGTGTGTGTGTGTGTGTGTGTGTGTGTGTGTGTGTGTGTGTGTGTGTGTGTGTGTGTGTGTGTGTGTGTGTGTGTGCTCATACATACATACGTATATATATACATACGTATATACATACATACATACATACATACATACACACATACACACATACATATATATATACATACATACATACATACATACATACATACATACATATATATATACATACATACATACATACATACATACATACATGCATACATGCATGCATGCATACATACATACATGCATACATACATACATATATACATACATACATACATATACCAAGGCTTTTTTCCCCCTTACCAGGGGGGTAGCCAAAAAGGACAAGACACAAAAACATTCCCATCCATTTCATCCCCGAAAACGCTCCACACCCCTCCACCCTCCATCCCATCTTAGCACCTCCTAGATGACGGGTCATCCCTGCACCCTGTCCACTGCCCTGGGTCAGAAGCAGTGTCTCAGGACACAGCACATCCACAGCAAGGCCGCTTCATTAAATCGGCGACCCCCCCTCTCCTTCCCCCCCTATAAAGGAGAGGACGGGGAGAAATCCCTTCGGGCTGCGTCAAAAAAATTTGCTCACACACACTACTTCACCCCCATTCCCCCGTCCAATCCACCTCATGCATCACAACATCATCTATATACAACCATTCTCCATTCACCCCTGTCTTCTGTCCTCTCCCGTCCTTCCTCAACCGACATTCCCCTCTTCCCCAAAGCCCCCTTCACCCCATCCATCCACCTCATCCTAGGACGTCCCCTCATGTTCACTCCCTCCACATCTGCCTTCCATACCTCCTTTACTAGTCTTTCTTCACTCATTCTTTCCATATATACATACACACATTTATATATAATGTATGTACACACATATATACATATATATATATATATATGTATATATATGAGGTCTGTCCGGAAAATATCCAGTCATTTACAATTTCAAATGCTTCTAACCTAGGACAATGGCGCCCTCTCCTTCAGACCTCACACACTTCTCCCAGCGTCTCTTCCACGTTTCAAAACATTTTGCAAAGTCCTCTTTTGGGATCTTCATCAGCTGGCTCGTCGCATTCTTCTTAATTTCGTCTATGGACTGAAATTTCCTTCCTTTTAACGGGTCATAGCCGTAGACCCACGACTCATCTCCGGTTATTACTTGTTTCAGGAAATTTGAGTCATTTGTAGCAGGTTGAAGCATGCCCTATGAAGTTTTAGCACGAAATTCCTTCTCCTCATGGGTCAGGAGACGAGAGACGAATTTTGCCGCCACGCGTGTCATGCCAAGATCTTCCATCAAAATCTATGAAACACTTGTCTACGGGATACCAAGATCATCTTCTAATTATCAGAATGCCAATCGCCGATTTTTATTGATTGCAGTCTCATACGTTTACCATTTCCAGAACGGAGATCACTTTCGACAGATTCTCGGCCTTCTTTGATTTTTTTTACCACATTTTATCTGTGTTTCACTCATTGAATCATCCTGGAATGCCTTCTTAATCATTCGAATAGTTTCCGCTGACGAATATTCAAATTTGCTACAAAAATTGACACAGATTCGCTGATCTTCTTGTTCAGTCATTGCCAATGCGACGGTCAAACAGTACACTCCTTCACTCAACTGTGTCTGGCTGGTAACTGAGTTGTCACATGGGACTTTGGTCGCACACACACACACACACACACACACACACACACACACACACACACACACACACACACACACACACACACACACACACACACACACACACATACACACAAACACACACACACATACACACACACACACACACACACACACACACATATATATATATATATATATTTATATATATATATATATATATATATATATGTATATGTAAATCTGTATATATATATATGTATATATATATTATATACTGTATATATATATATATATATATATATATATATATATATATTGTTGGAAAAATGTCAAACACTGGACTCAGAGTAACAGAATTTACTACCGACGTTTCGAGCCCTGTCCGGGGTTCGTCTTCAGGGTTATACATTGTCAGCAAAAGGAATCAGTTAAATAGTGTACCGGTGTTCCTTGGGATAGGTCCCACCAGATATAACAGAGTTGCAATTTTAACAGAATTTCACACTAGGAAAACTCCCCGACATGGAGAAAGGATTACAAAATTATATATAAGAGGCAAGAACATGCTGGTACCATACATACATACATATACCAAGGCTTTTTTCCCCTTACAAGGTAGGTAGCCAAAAAGGAAAAGGCATAAAATCATTTCCACCCATTCCATCCCTGAATACACTCCACACCCCTCCACCCTCCCTCTTACCTTAGCACCTACTGGATGACGGGTCATCCCTGCACCTTGTCCACTGCCCTGGGTCAGAAGCAGTGTCGCAAGACACAGCACATCCACAGCAAGGCCGCTTCATTAAATCGGCGACCCCCCCTCTCCGTCCCCCCATTGCATAAAAGGAGAAGACGGGGAGAAATCCCTTCGGGCTGCGTCAAATTTTGCTCACACATACTACCTCACCCCCCCATCCCCCCGCCCATTCCACCTCATGCAAATCACAACATCATCCATATACAACCATTCTCCATTCACTCCTGTCTTCTGTCCTCTCCCGTCCTTCCTCAACAGACATTCCCCTCTTCCCCAAAGCCCCCTTCACCCCATCCATCCACCTCATCCTAGGACGTCCCCTCATGTTCACTCCCTCCACATCTGCCCTCCATACCTCTTTTACAGAATCTCACATCGGACAAAATCCCCTTTCCTAAGCCGCCGGCCATCACTCCTTGTTTCTGCCTATCATTCGCTCCTCTGTAGCTACAATACAAATCATAACAAAAAACAAAAACAAATCATGTCCTCAATGGCATGCAGAAATTCAAGGTTTGTTAAAGTGTCATAACAATCGGACCATACGTGAAAGGGGCGTCTGAGGTGGTTTATATATATATCTATATATATGTGTGTGTGTGTGTGTGTGTGTGTGTGTGTGTGTGTGTGTGTGTGTGTGTGTGTGTGTGTGTGTGTGTGTGTGTGTGTGTGTGTGTGTGTGTGTGTGTGTGTGTGTGTGAAGAAAAAAGGACAAATGAGAGATTGGGTGGTGGTAGTAAAACGAAGACGATCTAGGAATTGATTTACTCTAAAGTTTCGAACAACTTAGTCCGCTTCTAACATTTACATGAAGAGGCAGGCCAATACCGCTGAAAGTGGACATCCTATAGCGAGTCCTCTAAGCTGTTTGTATTCAAACAGCTTAGAGGACTCGCTATGGGAAGTTCACTTTCAGTAGTATTGGCCTGCCTCTTCATGGAAATGTTAAAAGCGGACCAATATATAAAAATCATAGGTAGAGGCAGCATGTGGTTTAGGTATGTAGACGATGTCATCGTAGTATTACCAGATTCTGTAAATGTTGAGAACAAATTAAGGAGAATAAATGGTGTCAACAAAGACATTCAGTTCACCATTGAAACAGAGAAGGAAAGCGAACTACCATTCCTTGACACGATAATCCGCAGAGCAGGAAAGGAGGTAAAGTTTGCAGTATATAAGAAACCCACAAAGAGGGATGATTTTGTCCACCATTTTTCAGGTCATAGTAGAAGTGTAAAAGGAGGAGTTCTGATTGTTTTTGTTTTTTTTGTTTTTTTTAGCTTTCAGAATATGTAGCAGTATTTACTTAGAAGAGGAAATTAATCACATTAAAAATCTTTCATAGAATTAAAATACCCTAGTAGCGTAATCTGCAGGATGAAGGATAAAGCTAAGGAAATTCACAATAGAGGGACAAATGCCCACAGGACTGAGAATAAGAAAAAAATCCACCTACATTACCGTTCCCAACTCAATTACTGCCAAAGACGTCGACAGGTTCCTCATAAAAGGTGGAATGGAAACAGCTAAAGTACCATCAAACAAAATAAGGAAAAATTTTAAAAGACAAGAAAAATGTCCTGATAAAGAATTAAGTGTCGTCTATCAAATCCCGTGTAAAGGTTGTTCAGCTTCATACATCGGTGAGTCAAGTCGGGGTATGAATAAACGCCTATCTGAACACAGAAATGACTTAAGAGCACACAGGACTTCAAACTCTCTTGTCCAGCGCTTGGACAAGCATGGTCACCTGCCCCACTGGAAGGAGGCGAAAATTCTCAAAAAGGGTTTGGAGAAGAAGACAAGGAGAGCAATCAAAGCTGCATACCAAAATAACAATGAAAACACCAACAGAAGGGATGGATTTGTTTGCTTGGCAAAGGTGGCAAGTGTCCTCTTGCTGGGCGCGACAAAACGGGTCGTGCACGGGACAATTTATCGCCACCAGGGCGCTGTAACCCGACCGAGTACCCTATTGGAGTGATATAGATTATAACCCATGTAAAAACTTTCTGTACATCTCTCTGAAGAAGACCAAGTTGGTCGAAACGTTAGAATAGATCAATTCCTAGATCGTCTTCGTTTTACTCCCACCACCCAATCTCTCATATATATATATTA
>NC_134778.1:88194863-88197363 GCF_046742065.1 Oratosquilla oratoria
GAAAATATATATATATATTGAACGAATGTTGTGTCTTGAGCAAGATGAAAGAGAACATAAAACATCTGACGTATCTTCTCTATCACTCAGTTACCCCTTCCTTCCCCCACTCCTCCTCGTCCTCCTCCTCCTCCTCCTTTTCCTCCTTACCTCCCTCCAGCCCCTCTCCTCTCCCACCCACAACCTACCAATCTTCGTCTCGCCCTCACCTCTTCCCTCCATCCAAATTTGTAAATGCATCCATGTCTCTCTCCATCTTTACCCTGCTCTCTGGTTTTCTCTTTTCCTCATTCTCTCTCTCTCTCTCTCTCTCTCTCTCTCTCTCTCTCTCTCTCTCTCTCTCTCTCTCTCTCTCTCTCTCTCTCTCTCTCTCTCTATCTATCTATCTATCTATCTATCCATCTATATATCTATCTCTCGCTACATATATGAAAATATATACGTACATTCAATCAATCATACATACATTCATCCAACCATAGATACATGTATACATACGTACATACATACATATGAGAATGCATACATACATACATACATATACACACACATACATACATACATACATACATACATACATACATACATACATACATACATACATACATACATACGTACGTACGTACGTACGTACACACACGCACACACATGCATGCATACATGGCCGCATGCATCATGTGCTATCTGATACCCTTGGCAGTGTCCCCCTTGCTGAGTGAAATCTAATGACCATTTCTTTGTGGGAAGCCTCCTCCGTTGCGCGCGCGCTCTCTCTCTCTCTCTCTCTCTCTCTCTCTCTCTCTCTCTCTCTCTCTCTCTCTCTCTCTCTCTCTCTCTCTCTCTCTCTCTCTCTCTCTCTCTCTCTCTCTCTCTCTCTCTCTCTCTCTCTCTCTCCCTATCTCTCTCTCTCTCTCTCTCTCTCTCTCTCTCTCTCTCTCTCTCTCTCTCTCTCTCTCTCTCTCTCTCTCTCTCTCTCTCTCTCTCTCTCTCTCTCTCTCTCTCTCTCTCTCTCTCTCTCTCTCTCTCTCTCTCTCTCTCTCTCTCTCTCTCTCTCTCTCTCTCTCTCTCTCTCTCTCTCTCTCTATTTATCTCTCTCTTCTCATCCCTCACCCTCAGACAAGAAATAAAAATATATTGTCTCTTCCTCATGTGAAACTCGTCTCTTTGTCTTTGAGGGAGAGGGGGATAGGTGAGGAGAAGGGGAAGAGGGAGAGGAAGGGGGAGGGGGAAGAATGTAGTTTATCACTGAAATATGCTTCTCCATATATCTGCTGAAATAAGAGATTATAATGTTTTCGCCTCAAGACAAATCGCTCTTTAACACTCGTTCCCGTTGATGAGTGGGGGTCTCCCTCGACTGAACAAAATCATCTGGCAGCAGCAGCAGCTAAGACTGACTAAAATTGTAAGAATTAATAGAAATCATAATCATAATAGTTCTTGATATTTTTTGCTGAATGAATCCCCCCGATGGCAGCTAGAACAAACGTTGTAAAAAAAAATAGAAAGTGTTGTGCTTTGAAATTCTTCTTCAAGCTGTTTTGTATAAATGAAAAGTTGAATCCATCCTCAATGACACACTCCCGTGTATTTGCATAAGATTTATGTTGTCACTATTTCAATCGCTTTAGTGTCACCCCTACGGACCAGGGGTGCACAGCATTATCTTATGAATGGAGAAGAAATCTGGTCGTTTTTATATTTCTACTCGGTGAGATGAAACTCGGTTGGACTCCTGACTGACTTAATCGTCCTTCGTCAACCAGAGTAAAGACCGCTAAGTCGCCGAAGAGTAAGTATGACGAGGAACCTTCTGTACAGACCTCTCTCTTATTGAGAATCTCAAGTTCGGAAGATTACATTATTTGAAACGGATTTTTCTTTTTCTTTTTTGGCGGGGGGAGGGGGTAGCAATTCCAAATACCAGAGACATTTTTGGTCTAATATTCTGGTGTAGCTCTGAAAGGCTTTTAGTGCTAATATTGGAGGGTTTTGAATAAATGATATTTTTCATTTGATAACTTGGCTGTATTTATATGGGGAAATTTGAAAGATTTAATTCGTCTGAGGGTCATAGATCCAGAGCCTGTTCAGATCCTCCCCCCTTTCGTCCCTCATCCATTACCCCTCCCCTTCCCCCTCCCCCTCCCCCCTCATCCCCTCATCCCCTCTACTTTCTTGATAAAATCCCTTGGGACTGAGAAGCTCAAACGCTGAGGGACGATACTTTACTAAAAAGAAAATATGTGAGCACTATAATTAACGTCGCTCAACGGTGAAAAGTCAGCACACTCGTAATTGTCAACTCTCTTTTACAAAGATGATGCAGGAAAAACGCAAATATTTACATAAATGTTTTTGTCTTTTTTTGTTTGTAAATCATGCCATTATGTTTTTTATTGCGCAAAAATAAATTCATGTAAATACTGTTTGATCATTAGCATTGTTCAGTGTCGCTAAATTAAGTTCCTGCAAATATGCCGGTGATTTATTTTTTTTT
>NC_134778.1:88214863-88217363 GCF_046742065.1 Oratosquilla oratoria
ACACATATATATGTAGATATATATATATATATATATATATATATTTTTTCATATTTATATTTGTCGTAAGCGGAGTATGATACACATGAGTCTTAGTCTTGAGTTTATTCCTGACTAGTCAGGAATAAACTCAAGACTAAGACTCCGGTGTTTCCTACTCCGCTTACGTCAACCTGTCAGAATGTCTCAACATATATATATATACATATATATGTATATGTATATATATTTATATATACCTATATATATATACATATACATATATATATGTATATATATGTATATATATATATATGTATATATATATGTATGTATGTATGTATGTATGTATGTATATATATATATATAAGACTTACTGACCCACTGTCGTAGAATGAGATAAGATGGACAGATGGATTTTCTCTTCATCTTATCTCATTCTCCGACAGTGGGTCAATAGATCTTATTTTACAAATGTGCTACTATATACATACACATATATATATATATATACATATATATATGTATGTATGTATGTATGTATGTATGTATGTATGTATGTATGTATGTATGTATGTATGTATGTATATATATACATATATATATATGTGTGTGTGTGTGTGTGTGTGTGTGTGTGTGTGTGTGTGTGTGTGTGTGTGTGTGTGTGTGTGTGTGTGTGTGTGTGTGTGTGTGTGTGTGTGTGTGTGTGTGTGTGTGTGTGTGTGTGTGTGTATGTGTGTGTGTGTGTGTGTGTGTGTGTGTGTGTGTGTGTGTGTGTGTGTGTGTGTGTGTGTGTGTGTGTGTGTGTGTGTGTGTGTGTGTGTGTGTGTGTGTGTGTTGAAATATGTATGATAGAATGAGTGGGAAGGGTGGTGAGGTAAACGCCAAAAAACCGTGGATCTTTATTATTAACGTTTCATTCTTAACAGGACTTCCTCAGAGTGAGTATACACTAAGAAAAATATTCACATCTTATATATTTCACTTTACTTACTCCGTTTCTCCCAGTTCTCGTCCTTCCTTCGCTCCGCTTCACCTCGAACAAAGTCGCTAGCCAACTTTGACAATTTAATCAACCCTTCTCTTTGGTTATTGCAAGGCTTTGAAATGATGTACGCTGCTTCGATTATTTTTCTTTCTCGTTTTCTTATTCCTTGGTGGAGCACCTCTGTATTTTCCCAGTGAAGAAGGTGGCCAAAATTGTTTATGTAAACCACTAGTGAATTTGATGTCCGGTGGGCTTTTACGTCATCCTTGTGTTCATATAGCCGTTTTTCTATTCCTCCAAAATTACTGACGGGACAACTTTTACAAGGAATTTTATAAATCAGGCTGACCTTAGCTCCTATGTGGTACTCATTTCTGTTTTTATTTTTGATGATGTCATTTATTCTGGTCCCCGTGCCATATACAATTTATAACCCTGCCTTGGTGAGCAACTGTCCGATTTCTTACGCGTGTCTGGAGTTGGGGACGGACAAACAGCCCCCGCTGTGACCTTTGTTCTCACATATTTGGCCTTCTCTGGTTCTTTTCGTTATTCTTAAAGTTTTTCCTATTAGTCTATGTAGGAGTTCTTATGGGCAACACAGTTTCCTAAATATGTCAAAAATGTAGTCAATTTCACCTTGGAGAAATTCCTCATTGCGCTCCCGGTATGCTCTTAAAAAGAAACCTAATACCATCCCGATTTTTATTCTTGAGTGATGAGCAGAGTAGTATTGGATAATGTCGTTTTTATTTGTGTCTTTTGTGTGTAGTGAGAAATCATTCTTATTCCCTTTTCTCCATATTACCGTGTTTGGAAAGACCAATTTTCATTCTCCTCTTGTTCCATAGTGAACTGTATGTCCTTTTCTGTCTCACTGAGCATGTTTAATTTATCACTGAGATCCGTCTCCCTGGGGGAGATAATAAGTACATCATCCACGTACCGCAACCATGTTGTACCTTGACCCATCATTGTGGTGAAATGGTCCCTCTCTAGAAGCTCCATGTACAAAGAGGCTAGAACACAACCGAACGAACTCCCTATCGCGAGGCCACGGCACTGAAAATATTCTTCATTATTGAATATGAAGGAACCAAATTTAACATACAAGAATATCAACTTCAAATAATCCCCCTTGCCAAGAGGAAGGTCTTCGTCTTTCATATCGTTGACCACCTCTTTGGCTGCTTTTAACGCCCCTTCAGTAGATACATTAGTAAATAAACTTGTTACATCATGATACCAGCATCTTTTGTGAGAGATCTGCATCTCGTATTCTCTCAATCAGATTATTTGAAATTTTCAGGTGCGCTTTGCTCACTGACCTTAGTCTGGAGGATAAGGGTTTGGCCAAACATTTGGCACATTTGTGTGGTGCAGTGCAGATCCCGGAAGTGATGGGTCTCATCGGGATGTTTGGTTTGTGCGTCTTCGGGAGTCCGCGCATACTGGGTGGTCTAGGGGTTTCCTTCAGTAGCCCCACTAACTTCTTACCTCTGTTGGATTTGGCCAGTATCCACCTAGCTTCTT
>NC_134778.1:88224863-88227363 GCF_046742065.1 Oratosquilla oratoria
GCAAGACGATGCCTATCAGCTCTCTCGTGCCTCCACAAGCCTCTTTCTCTCCCTTTCTCTCTAACTCACTCCCTTCCTCCCTCCTTCCTTCCTTCCTTCCCTCCCTCCCTCCCTCCTTCCCTCCTTCCCTCCCTCTTTCTCTCGCCCTCCCTCCCTCTCGCCCTCCCTTCTGAATCTTTTTCTCCTCCTTCTTCTCCTGTAATGCCTTCCCCTCCCAATCTTGGCCGTGGCGCTTCGTGTAGTGTATCACGCCTCATGCTGCCCAAGGTCCCATCCCTTTCTTCACAAGGCTCTGCCTTGAACTGAATGAAATTGTCTAGCGTTGGCTAGAATCAAATTAGTCAAGTTATTGTCGTAGCTAAAGAGTAAAAGCATCTATTGTAGGATGAGTCTTTTAAAAGAGATAGTAAAGGAGAGATTTAAGGAGGGAGAGCAGATGTATAAAAGTGACCAGCATTTCTTTTGTGACAAAGTCTCAACTGTTGACGAACAGAGGGGCGGAGGTAAGGAATACCCCATAGTCAGCACCTCCTGGGGCCGCATTTGGAAGGGTAAAATGCGATTTCAACAAAACCTTTCATGCCGATGGGAATATAGACTTGATTCTGGATAATGTCATACGATTTCATTGATCTGAGGGTGGCCATCATGTGGAAAGGAGTAGAGGACCTTTTGGTCAATGAGGGACCTATCCCAAAGCAAGAGAAGAGTAAGAAGGAAGGGTAGAAAAAACATTCGTATAGTTTCAATGCATTTGCGTATTTTCAGTTTATTTTTATTTTATTCTATCTTATTTTATTTCATATTGTTCTATCTTACTTATTTTTCGTTTTATTTGATCTTATTTTATCATATTTAATTTTCTAGTTTAGTTTAGTTTAGTTTAATTTAGTTTAGTTTGGTTTAGTTTAGTTTAGTTTAGTTTATTTTAGTTTAGTTTAGTGTTTCAGTTTATGTTACTAGACCTCACTTCTGCTTAAAGTATTCCTTGTATGATTTCTCTTTTTTTTATGGCTTAAAGATATAAACCTACGAGCCTTAATTACTTTCGGATTCTCCTTGGGCGCTATAAACTCGGGAAAAAGCAACCTCATGCGCTTCAGTCTATTTCACTCTGTTTCTATACGGGTCTGCATTTCTGAATCTATCGTCATTCACTTTCCAATAGGAGACATAATCACCATATTGTCATACACATTATTGTATTTCGATACATGGTACATTAGCCTGCATTTTTGATAGGTAAATTAGTAACTGGACAAATTTAGGTTTCAGAATGAAGTAAGCAAGAACTGGTTGACCAACAGATTGGTTAATGAATGGAATAGACTTAGTAACCATGTAGTGAGCGCTGAAAATATTGGTTGTTAAGAGAAGATTAGATCATTTTATAGATATGGATCACAGGTGGTATGAGACATAGGACTGCCTAGTGTAGGCCTTATGGTCTCTTGCATTCTCTTCCGTTCTTATGTTATGTTCTTATGTAACTGTACAGGTCGTGTCCTCCCATAGAACTCTCCATGAAGAAACGTCCTGTGTGGGTCTGTTTTCATTCCAGTTGAATTTTCTGAAGACCATTCCAGTCACCAGAATTGATAAACGTGAACGGTTCATCTTTAAACTTATTTTTCGAAAACCAGAGTTAAGCTTGTCAACTCCGGGGGTTCCAAAAGGAAGTGCGCTGGTGACGTCATCGGAAGTGTGCTGGTCCCGCATACGCTAAGTTGTGGATTCGAATTCCTGCACTCCTCTCCGATTCCGGGAAGTGACTGTTAATTACCTGCTTCCCAACAGTCCCTAAGGCGTATCTTAGGACAAAGGTGACGGTTTTGGTCGCAGCTACTCAGTACTTCCTGGTTTAGGCTCCTCACTACCCTGTGTTGGCATGGTGTACATATATATATATATATATATATATATATATATATATATATATATATATATATATATATGTATGGTATTATTTCATTATTTATTTGTAACCATATTTACATTATGTATTATACAATGTGTTTTGTAATTATGTAAGATATCGCAGATGCGATGCGCGCTTTTTGTTTTTTGGCGCGAATTGGAGAGCGTGGCTTCAGTTTCTAAGTAGCCTTGTAAGCAGTTGCACGCATTTTGTGTTTGTGCCATTTTTGTGTGTGTATCTAAATATAAACTATACATAATTATTTGCGCACTCATTAGCCACCCCAATACAACCCCCCAAAAGAAGAAGGGTACTGTACGTAGTGGGGAGATCTGGTATGACTGTGTAGGTAGGACGGGGCGCAAGGAGCGGGTAGCGCCCGTGAAGGTAAACAAACACTGGGCTAAAAATAAGCCACGTGAACGCTGTGTCCGTTGCCGGAGGGTGAGAAGCAGCTGACAATGTAGCGAGTCACCTACCTACATGTAGGATTTACAGGTGCACTAGGGTTAGCTCACGCAAATACTTTGTTTAAGAAAATATTGTAATATAATTAAATGTATAACTGTTTTCCTGCAGTCG
>NC_134778.1:88234863-88239863 GCF_046742065.1 Oratosquilla oratoria
AGATCAATTGAAATAAACAGATGACAAATAAAATAGAATAAAGTAAAGTAAAATAAAACAAACAAAAAATCCTTGCGGTCGTTATTTCTTTGAAAAATTAGACAAGTAAGAAGATCACTGACTGAGAGGAATCTTTAAAGTTGATAAAAATAAAGATTTTTTTACGATCTTTTTTATTAGCCATTGTATAACGGTTTCCTTTTAAGTACCACTGTAAAATATTACTTGATGGTGGTCATAACGAATAATGGTCTTTGTTGAAGTTTATATTTTCTTTTAAATTGCTTGACTAACGATGGTGCATACCGCTTAAGGTGGCGTCACACTAGACTAGCATGCTATTTGCTTTTGCAACCTCATCTCAATAACATGTCTAACGTTCGTATAGGTTTAATTTGTCTTAATTTATCATTCAGCTTCCCACTATATGACGCAGGAGTAATTTGACATTTGGAAATTTGAAAAACAAAAGATCGTAACCGAAGTCATTGCTATGCAAACGGAGTAGCAAAACCAAGTAGCATGCTAGTGAGAAATGTCTAGTGTGCCACCAGATTTAATCTGATAATTTTCTTATGAATAGAAATCACTCTCAGTCTTATGTTTCGTAGTTGTTGTTTTTTATTTTGCGTTCAAATGTTTATTTGTTTGTGTGTTTATCTAAACATTCATTTATCTCTCCGTCTATTTATTTGTTTGTTTGTTTGTTCATTTAGTCATTTACTTGTTTATTCACTTATTTACTTGTTTGTTTACTTATCTTTACAGACTCAAGTAGAGACGTCTTTTGCACGACCTACCTAGAAGGTGATACAAAGGTACAACTTAATATTCCATATAAATATTTATTCATTCATTTCTCTATATTTTTCTTTACATATCTAATTTAGTTTATTCACCTATTTAATTACTGGAATTTTTACATACTTTTGTTTTATTTATTTCCCTGTTTTTTTTTTTTCCTTTACTTTGCTATGATTTCACACATTTCTTCCAAATCGGTAATTGCTATAATTCTTTTTTCTTCTTCATGGTCGGAGCCAAACATCAATAGTAATGAAAACACTGTCAATAGAAAACATTCACTTTTTTTTTAGATAACTCTTATAGAAAATGTAATGACATTCAGATGCATTTATATATATTTTTTTTCGAAGCTTCAAGTCAAAGGAAGTGTTGCGAAAATGTAACTTTAATGACAAACTTCTGTTTATCTAAATCAAGTTGGTAGCATAGTTTTGTGAAATGATTATTCCTATCCACTGGGTGGGTCGAGCATATATGCCTTGAACCTCAAACAATGAGGTCCCTAATCTTATCAAAATTGCCTGACGATGATTGAAAACACATACAAAAATTGTTTAGTACTTTTTAATTTTTCTTTATATATATACATACATACATATATATATACATATATATATATATATATATATGTATATATATATATATATATATATATATATATATATATATATTTGTCATAACTGAATTCGCCCCTCCAACTAATGTGCATTTTTTTTTTCTAGTCATGTGCAGTCAAAATAAATAAATAAATAGATAAATAAATAAATAAATAAATAAATAAATAAATAAATAAATAAATAAATAAATAAATAAATAAATAAATAAATAAGTAAATGAATAGATAAATAAATAAATAAACAAATAAATAAAAGTAAAATAAATGAATAAATAATAATAACATGACACAAAGGAATAAAAACCACGTAGTAAGTTCGGGTTTGTTTCTATAAGACCAAAGTCTACTTAGTTTGCCCCTTAGCCACTCTCAAAGACTATGTAAAGTCCAGCAGATATCGCTGGTATATAAGAGTCGTTTTGCAAAATTATTGTGCGTCTCTTTATTTCAGCGCTCAAACCGCACTCCGAATTTATTTCTCATCTTAATTTGCACGTTTACGAAGTTAGTTGCAGCTCTTTGGCAATGCATGAATAGTCGCTAGATTCAGGATATAGGCTCAAAGTGTTAGATTATAAGTTTCATTACATCATGTTTTCGCGTTTTACATATTCGGTAGAAAAGACTGTTTTCTTTTTCTTCATCTGGAAGTATAATAGACATGAGGAGATCACGTTGGTACAAAACAGGTGGTGGGAGTGAGGAGCCTACGCCTTGAGGCTCGTAGCTGCGGTCGAAGCTGTTAACATTGCCATGTTATTTGCTTGGAATCGAAGAGGAGTGCGGGAATCGAACTTACAACTAAATGAAAGTGAGACCAGCACTCTTCTGACAACGCCACCATCGTATCTTGTCACAAGGAATACCAATATTCAATTCTTAATGCTGTCACATTTGAAAGAAAATATATACATTTGTCTGCCCTGACGTACCCTCAAATATCTGCAGTGAATTATGAGTAGACGTAGCATTGACATATCCAGACGACTTCCGAACGAGTATCAACAAAGATAACTCAGTCTCTGTCGCGCTTGGAACAAAAGATCGGGCTCTACGCAATATTATTCATCTTTCAAGTGTCAAAGCCAGTGATTCTCTTCCCAGTGGGGGTCCACGGACTCCTACTGGGGAGTTCTGAGTTTCACAAGTGGGGACACAAACCAAAAAATAGTGAGAGTTAGTGGATGCAAGACGATTCCATTCAGAGTGTTAGAGTGGTCCTCAAGTAGCTATAGATCAATGCTACATGAATGTTGGATATACAAGAAGAAGGTGAGGAGCCTACGCCAGGAGGCGCTGAGTAGCTGCGGCCAAAGTCGTCACCTTTGCCTGCAGGTAACAAGCAGTCACTGCTGGGAATCAGAGAGGAGTGTGGGACTCGAACCCACAACTAAGCGAATGCAAGACTAGCACGCTTCCAGTGATGCCACCAGCAAGAAAGAAGTGTAGATGTTGTTAAGCGTTTAATTCCTGTCTCCTCTCTGAGTCCTCCTTTGATATTTCATATTCGAAACACGAAAAGAAAAGCTGCTGATGAATAAATAACACGAACCAGAACAAATTAGAAGAAAATTGTAAAAAAAAAAAAAAAAGAGTAACAACAAAAAAGCGGAAACCACTACTGAAGCCGAGAAGAAAAAGAAGATTTGGTATTTCAAAATTGTTGATCACGTCTGAAGCCTCATTACGTTTCTGATGATTACATTAGTTCAGATGTGTGTCTGTGTTCAAGAGTTATATGGTTACATAGTTGCAAGGAAATTATTTTCGCTTTCTTAGTCTCGATGTGCGTGTGTGCAGTTTCATTATCAGAGTCACTGTTCTAATTTTACTTAAAGTACTTGAAAAGGTTTATACGATATACGTTTATTTATTTCTTCTTCTACTACTACTTTGCTTTGTCAATTTGTTAATCTATTTATTTGCTTATTTATTTATCTTTTTCTTTTTATTCATTTGCTTGTTCCTTTTTCTATTAACTGATTTATCTGTCTATTTGTTTATTTATTTATTTATCTCTTTACTTATTTTTTATTTAATTATTCGTCTACCTATCTGTTTATTTATTTATATATCAATTTATTCATTTGTATTTTCATTTATCTATTTATCTATTTATTCATTTATCTATCTTGATCTATTTATCTATTTATTCATTGATCTATCTTGATTTGTTTATCTATTTATTCATTTATCTATCTTGATTTGTTTATCTATTTATTCATTTTTCTATTATCTATTTATCTATTCACTTACCTTTATACTTATCTATTTATTTACTCATTCAATAATCTATTTATTTATTTATCCATTTCTCAATTTATTTTGTTTTCTTATTAGGTTTCACCGGGCAAGAGGCAAAATATTACATACTCCCTAAAAGAGTCCGAAAGCCAAGGGGAAAGTTTTTAACTTCGTCAATTTGCATTCCGCCAACTTACCTTTTGTCAAACTCCCCGAGGCATTTCGCCAAACACTTTCAGATGAGGTTAGAGAAACACATGACAACAGGTCACTCCCCCTTTTTTTTTTTTTTTTCTTTCTAGTAACCAGGAATGGCCTCCCCAGCTGAATGAAATAAATTGGTTTATAATGATCGATTGTGACAGGAGAGGAGAGGAGGGTAGAGGAGAGAAGAGAGGAAAGGAGAGGAAAAGCGAGGAGAAGAGAAGTGAGGAGAAGCGAGGAAAGTAGAAGTGAGGAGAGGAGGGGAGAGGTGAGAAGAAACGAATGACTCTCGAAGAGCGTCGTGAGAGGTTACAACGATCCTGTAGCCTCGTCAAACGGCGGCGCTTCGAGTGGCCAGGTACCATCATCACCTCCTCCTCCTCCTCCTCCTCCTCCTCCTCCTCCTCCTCCTCCTCCTCCTCCTCCTCCTCCTCCTCCTCCTCTTCCTCCTCCTCCTCCTCCTCCTTCTCTTACTCCTCCTCCTCCTCCTCCTCCTCCTCCTCCTCCTCCTCCTCCTCCTCCTCCTCCTCCCCTTCCTCCTCCTTCTCCTCCTCCCTCTTCCTCCTCCTCCTCCCCCTCACTCTTCCTCCTCCTCCTTTTCCTCTTCCTCTTCCTCCTCCTCCTTCTCCTTCTCCTCCTTCTGATCCTTTTCTTCCTCCTCTTTCTTTTCCTCATCCTTTTACTCTTCCTCTTCTTCTTCCTCTTCCTCTTCCTCTCCCTCTTCCTCTTCTTCTTCCTCCTCCCTCTCTCCCTCAATCTAGTCCTTCTCCTCCTATCCCTCGACCTCCTCCTCCTCGTCCTCCTTCTCTTCCTTTTCCTCCACCTTCTTTTTCTCCTCCTTCTCTCCTTTCTGCTCTTCCTCCTTCCCTTTCTCCTCCCCTCCTCCTCCTCCTCCCTCCCCTCTCATCCTCATCTTCCCCTTCATCCTCATCCTCCCTCATCTTCTTCCTCCTCACCCTTATCCCCTTCCTCCTCTTCCTCCTCCGGCTCCTCCTACTCACCATCCCCCTCATCCTCATCTTCCCCCTCATCCTCTTCCTCCTCCCGCTCGTCCTCTTCCTCCTCCTCACTCCTCCTCCCCCTCATCCTCATCCTCTTCCTTCTTCTCACCCTCCCCTTCTCCTCTTCC
>NC_134778.1:88264863-88267363 GCF_046742065.1 Oratosquilla oratoria
TTCAGTCTTGAAGAAGTGGTCTTTACCTCCAAGAAGTGAAAGAAGAGCAGCAACACAACACACAGGAGTATGTGATAGATTTTCAACCTTCTATAGGCCAAAGAATACCACAAAGGTCGTATAAAATTGCCTGGAATTCATTATCAGTCTATATACCAAAAGGCTCCTTCTCCAAGGAAAGCACCCACTCTCTATCCATCCAATATCCATCAAGGCTCCATTTGTTTTCCCTTCTATCTTAGCTCTTTGTGGATGAAGGGCACAAGGCACCAGCCAAAACAAGATCCTTAATTGTCCCTAAAAAGGATCTGAGGCTCCAAACGAGTTTAATCTAGATTACCTTTAATCTCTTTTGAGCCAGAGAACTCGCCAAGCTCAATGAGATGACCTAACGTTAGCCAGAGAAAAACCTTTATAAATACAAAAATGAAAGACTAATGAATATATAGATGTAATTGGTTCAACTTATCGATAAAATTCTTGGATAGTATAGAAAACTCTCTCAAGAGATTGATAAGAGATAATATATATCTCTCATCAGCGGCACCCGACTTCGAGTTGGTTTTCTGTTCTTCGTTCCTGCCTTATTTCTGGAACGATCCTTCGCCGGCAGTTTATTTATTTGTTTATTTATCTATTTTATCTTATTTCATCTTATTTGATTCAGTTGTATTTTACTCGTTTTGTTTTATCTCATCTTAAATTGTCTTTGTTTTGTTTTTGTCTTTGTTATTTATTTTTGTTTTTCTCTTTATATCTATCTTTGTCATTTTTATAGCCCTTTTTTTTGTCTTTATATTTGTCTTTGTCATTGTTAAATGGCCCTTGTCATTGTCATTGTCATTGTCATTGTCATTGTCATTGTCATTGTCACTGTCATTGTCACTGTCACTTCACTGTCACTGTCACTGTCACTGTCACTGTCACTGTCACTGTCACTGTCACTGTCACTGTCATTGTCATTGTCTTGTTTTGTCTTGTCTTGTCTTGTCTTGTCTTGTCTTGTCTTGTCTTGTCTTGTCTTGTCTTGTCTTGTCTTGTCTTGTCTTGTCTTGTCTTGTCTTGTCTTGTCTTCTCCCCCTCCACACTTTTCTTACTGAAAAGATGAATCATGTTTGTATACACAAATCTTTATGATTTCAGGATAAACCAAAAAGACATTCGGCCAAGCACCTCCTTTGCATTTCTTCCCAGCTGTGGACTTGAAACACCAAAGAGAGAAAGAACACCAGGTATTGAGTTAGAGCCCAGAAGTGCTCTCGACCATTGATTTCAGATCAGGTGTTCCAGAAAAAAAAAAAACACTCACTGGGAGATGAGATGAAATTTTCACCGCTTTCTAAAACCCAAGTATAAAATAAAACGAAATTGGCCCGTACAAGTGAAATAATACATTGAAAAAAAAAAATGTTTTGTGAAAATTTGGCTGAAGTAGTAGGAGGTTAATGTAGGTTATAAACCTGATCATATTTGAATGTGGACACGTAGAAATTCTACAAACATGACCAGATGAGTGACATCAATGTTGTTATTATAGATGACATTATCTTGAAATGTTTATAAACAAAATAATAATTATGAAAAAATTAATAACAGATTAATCTTGCATCCATATATCATTACTAATCATTAAGATATGTCACATGCCTGACATTTAATCCACATGCACACAAAAAGGTGACCGACAGGCATTGGTCTCTTGCAATAACTCCAATCTTGCTGGCCTCTACATTCCCAAATCGTAAACAAATAGCTCAAATACTCAACACACATCACGCCACCGCCCAACGGAAAGTTACTGAAGCTAGTACAAAATGTCGCCAGACAGATCATTAACAGTTTTCTACCTACCAAACTACTCAATTATAACTGAAAATCATACACCGTGTCAAGATTTACTCTCTAATACTAACTAGATATTTAGAATTACAACACACAAATAGTATTGTATAAATTCCAAACCTATGATCTAATTCTAAACCCGACACCAGACATGCAAAGATAGACATATTCACATATATATGCGGCGACCGCGTCGCCACAGGGAGAACTCTACTTTAGAGGGCAGACAACTCTCTCCCTTTGAGGAAGTAACTGGGGACTCTCCCCGAAGGGTACTGCATCCCCATGCTGTGAATATCTCTTTACTACAATAAATCAAGAAAGCCCGAAGAGGATTTACATTCCCTGAGACAGGTGTAGCCATCCACGGGGGTACCACTCGGTGGTCCTCCCTACGCTTCCGAAGAGAGACCGCCAGTCCACGACTACCCACGCCCACCTGATTATCACGGCGTTACAATCTTAATGTTTACTGATTTTCTGATTTAGATATCTTGAATGCCTAAGTGCTTTTGTAATTACTTTTTTAACAAATTGGTTCAGTTGTTGATGTATAGAAAAGGTCAGCAGAAAATTATAATGAAACCAGTACATATCATGGTCAAGTTGATAGGGGTATACTAATTCAAGAGGTTCGGGTACGTCCCGTTTCACAACA
>NC_134778.1:88272363-88274863 GCF_046742065.1 Oratosquilla oratoria
CTTGAATTCCTCTTTTTCTTCTTTTTTTATCGTTTGTTTTCCCTCTTTTTCTTCCTTTTACTCCTTCTACCCTCCGACATCCATCCAATTTACCATTCCCCAACCCCCTTACTCCCCCAGGGGGACTAGTTTACCTCCCCAGTCAGGGAACTACAGGAATATGGCATCAACTCACTGGAAACAACGGAAAGCAAAACAGGAAAGTATTAATTAGACTTTCAGTATTAAACGCCGGAGAGGCGATATTCACTCAGATGAATAAAATCGCCTGGTGGCAGCTATAAAAAATTATCTCCTCCATCCGCGTGTTAAGAATGAATTAGCCCTTAGGGTATTAATGGTTTCCTTCAAATGAATGAAATTGTCTGGCGGCAGTCAGACCAAAATATGTAAGGAGACTCCTTGCCCTCTAAAAGATGTGGCTTCACCTCTTTGACTATCAACTTCGTTTCTGTTGGCGAAATTCAGTGCTTCTGTCCTTAGGGACAATGTTGCTTCTGGGAGGAGGTTGAGGCAAAGGGGTGACAAAGGAGAAATTTAACGATGAGAGCAGCACAATGGAGGGAGAGAAGTCAAAAGTGATCGGCATTTTTTGTCTTGAGATGGAGACTAGTCTTCAGTCACTAAAGTCCTTTGTAGTCAGTGAGGAATCACTGACGATTAAGGGTTAACCGGGTTTAAGTTTAAATCTTCCTGATCCCGAAAGCCTCCCTTCGCTTAAATATAATCACGTGTTCGGGTCGAGACCTGACCATTGGTAAGGTCTCACCTTCTGGGAGTCAGCTTCTAGGCACCGGAACTCTACGCCCGGCAACTCACCCGGGCGAAAGCTCCGGACGCCGACCGGACCCGGGGAACTGGAAGATGGAGTTCGCTAACGCCGGAGAATGGAATGGAATGGGCCAGTGGTTAGCATGCAGGAATACCGGTGGTGGTGGTAGGGGTGGCGGTGGTGTGTGTGGGGGGAGGTGGTTATGGTGGTGGTGCGTGGATTGAAAGTGGTTCTAATTGTGGGAGTGGTGGTGGTGGATCTGGAGTCTATAGTGACGGTGATGGGGGTCCTGATGTCGGTGGTGGTGATGGGATGATAGGGGCGGTGGTGGAGGTGATGGTGGTGACGGTTATGGTTTTGGAGGAGGTGTTGGTAGTGGTGGGGTGATGGGTAACGATGGTGATGGCGGTGGTGATGGGAGACGTGATGTCTGTGGTAGTGGAAGGGTGATGGAGGTGGTGGTGGTGGTGGTGGCGGAGGTGGTGGTGGTGGTGGTCCTGGTGAGGGCAGTGTTGATGATGAGGGTGATGAAGATGGAGGAGATGGTGATGGTGGGGATGTTGCTGGTGGTGGTGATGGTGCAAACAATTAGTGGCATCGGTGGTGTCGTTGGAGAAGACAGAGACAACAAAAGCCAATAAAACAACCAAAACCTCTACTCGTGCTGGCATTCCTAGCACACAGGGCAAAGGTGACACCTGCCGTATCTAGGTGCCTCCTGGGACGAGTGAAGCAGAAAAGAAGGGTGCGGGTGAGGGGGTGAGGAGGAGAGTTCTTGAGAGACACCAGGAGTGAGAAGAGATGAGTTGGTAGTGATTGGGAACGGGTGAGGGGAAACGGGTATTCTGGGGCTTGAAGAGTAGGGGGGATGGGGGGAGAAGGAAAGGGAAGGGGGAAGGGGGAAGGGGGTGTTTGGAACAGCAGGAAATTGGAAGGCTAGGGAGTGAGATGTACTAAGGAGATAGCGAGCTGAGCCGGGCTCCTCCTTCCTCCTCCTCCTCCTCCTCACCCTCCTCCTCCTCCTTCTCCTCCTCCTCCTCACCCTCATCCTATTTTTCTTCCTCATCCTCATCCTCATCCTCATCCTCCTCCTCATCCCTTTCCTCTTCCTCCTCTTCCTCCTCCTCCTCCTCCTCCTCCTCCTCAGGAGGCGGACGGTCGAACGATTTATGTCAGCTGGTGATATCTACCTCCGTATGTCCTCCTCAGTATAGGAATCCTCATAGGAAATGAGAATGTTACCGTCGCCCACCTTCCCTGCCCACTACTTCCTTACTTTGGGCCTCCACACCCCGTGATAGAGAACGGTGGGAGTTGGGGGTGGCGAGTTTACGCCAGGAGATGATAGACAAGTTGCAGAACGCAATGAAGGCTGAAAATAGTCAGCAGCTTTTCCTGAGTGGATAGTAATCTTGTTGAACGATAGGTAGATTTCTGGCCCGTATGGGTGTAATTAAAGTCTTCAGTGTCATATCCATAGGTCATGTCATGTTTGTCTTCAGTTACCGTTGTCAGACTTCGATGATGTGAATAAACATATAAATAGAGAGATAAATAAATAAATAAATGAATAAATAAATACATAAATGAATAAATAAATAATAAATAAATAAAAAAGATGCATAAACAAATGGACAAATGAATAGAGTAATAGATGAGTAAATGAATATATATATATATATATATATATATATATATATACATATATACATATACACATATATATAT
>NC_134778.1:88279863-88282363 GCF_046742065.1 Oratosquilla oratoria
AAATATTGATAAAGGTCAATAACTTAAAGGGAAGGTGGAGCATGGAGAAAAGAAAGGTAGGATAAGAATGAGAAGAAATAAGCGTAGGATTAGAAGGAATAGGTATATAAAAGGGTGAGGAAAAAAGTTGAGGAACAGAAGGAGGAGGAGTAGGAGTGGGTACATGAGTAAGGAATGAATGAGTAATATTAGGGGAATGAATAGGAAGACAAGGAGTTGTAGAGAGATGAGAAGTAGGTTAAAAGAAAGAAAGGAATAAAAGGAGAAAGATATAGAGGGACACAAAAGGAGGGGAGGCATAGGAGTAAAAGGAGGAGGGGGAGGAGGAGTAAAAGAAGTAGAACGAGGGAGGGGGAAAAGTACGTGGGGAAGGACAGAGAAGAATAGGGGTAGAAAGAGGAAGAGGGAGGGGAACAAAAGGAGGAGAAAAGGGAAGGCAACGAGAAGGAGGAGTAGGAGGAAAAGGCCATGGGGGAAGGAAAAAGAGAGAGAGTAATAAAAAAAAAAGAGGAGCAGGGTGAGGATCAAGAGGAGGAGGAGGAGGAGGAGGAGGAGGAGGACAAGGATGTGCTAGAGGTTAATGAGACAAACTTGAATCAAGCGAGAGCGTATCATGACCAAGGGGAAGAAGGGGAGGAAGAAGAGAAAGTGTAGGAAAAGGAGATGTAGAAGTTGGAGGCGGAGGTGCAGTAGAAAGAGGGGAGCGAAAAGACGAAAAGGAGGCAATGTAGGAGGGCAAGGAGGAGGAGAGGGAGAAGTAGAAGGAGGAGTAGGGAAGGAGTATTAGTAGGAGAATAATGCGGAAAAGTATAGATGCGTTGTTTCTATCTATATTATTAAAGTACTGGTATTGGAGAAGCAAAGTCTGAGCGGTATCTTTTCTTTACTATTCCATTGTTCTTTCTGGTTTATACATACAATGCAACCTTCGAGGTAACCTCGGGGGGTTGCCAAATCCTACATACATATATGTATATTTATAGTGGTGTCATATACTGATCGGGTACATAAGAAAAAAGTTCGGTGAGCGACGACGATAGGCGCCGGACAGGTGCCGTTTCCCTTTGCAGTTGAGTAGCGCGGTCTCTTTTGTCCGACGCAGGTGTCAGGGCGTTTTCCCCTAAATACTGGCGAGGCCTATTTTTCAAGCAGGTGTTTCCTGGAAGCCGGGTCTTCGGGTCACTAGGAACAATTTAATGTCCCTTGCTTGAGATACGGAGGAAGGAAACCCCTCTTAGCTCCATCGTCCAGCATCCTACTACGAAGCGCCGCTGCATTGATTCACTCCATCATACAAGCACTACGAAGAGGCAGAGTAGGAGGAGAGTGAGAAAAAGGAGGAAGAGGAGTAGGATGGTGAAAGAAGATGAGGAAGAGGAGGCGCAGTAGGAGGATAGTGAGAAAAAGAAGGAAGAGGAGGAAAAGGAGTAGGAGGACGAGTAAAGAAAGAGGTGTAGGAGGATTGGGAGAAGAAAGAGGAGGAGGAGGAGAAGGACGGGGAGAGCAAAGAAGAGGAGGAGGAGGAGGAGGAGGGAGAAGAGACAAAATGCTAACGACCCAAATGAGTGAGTAACAACAAAGAGAGAGAGAGAGAGAGAGAGAGAGAGAGAGAGAGAGAGAGAGAGAGAGAGAGAGAGAGCCACTAGAACTAAGGCGCTACAAAACAAAAAAGAAAGTGGAGGAGAAAAGGGAAGAAAAGAGGGAAGAATACGAAGGGAAAAAGGGTAAACGAGGGAAGCAAATGAACCACTAATGAAGAAAAAATTGGCAACAAGCAGGTGTGCATTAGCAAAGGTTCTCTTTGGGGAGAGATGGGTTGATGAAGAGAGAAATGGAGAAGGGAGAAATGAAAAAGGAGGAATGGAATTTGGAGATGGGAAGCGGGGGAAGAAGAAAAAGGGAGGGGATAGACGTGAAAAGGAAAAACGGGAAGTTGATAATGGGGGTTGGGAGGAGGAGGGCAAGGTGGGGAGGGAGGGAGGGAGGCGAGGTGGGGAGGGAGAGTAAACTGAGAGGGGAAGAGTGTGTTGAAACTGGATGGAGGGGAGGGGGGAGGGGGTGATGGGGGATGCGGGGAAAAAGGAAAGGGAGGGAAGAGAAGTGTGAATGGAGGAAGGGAAGTTGGAGACGGGGTAGGGGAGGATTTGATGGAGAGGGAGAGGAACCTAAGAAGGGGAGATTGTGTTGTGGGGTGATGAGGGGAGGGGAACTATAGAAAGGGAGAGAAGGGAAACGAAAAGGGGAAAAAATGAAGCTGGGGACGGTGGGGAGGGAGAGGAACCTAAGAGGGTAAGAGTGTGTTATCGGGGTTGGGGGATGGCAGGATAGGAGGTAAGAGAGCCGTGAATCGGTCCGCCTCACCGTATGAGGGTAGCGTTTCTGAATGAGGTATTGTCAGCAGTAATTGGGGAAAGGGGGGGAAGGGAGAAGGGCATTGAGGAGGGGAGGGGATGAGGATGGGAGGAGATAGGAGAGGAGGGGTGGAGTGGTGGCGTGAAAT
>NC_134778.1:88299863-88302363 GCF_046742065.1 Oratosquilla oratoria
TTTCAACACCTTTTCCCTCTGCTCCCTACATTTCCCCCCTCCCTCTTCTCCTTCTCCCCGCCTTTAACTCCCTTTCCTTTCCCCTCTTCCCTTTCCCCAATTCCTCCCTTACCTGCCCGTAACCACATCCATTTCATCACTTTTCCCTTGGCTCCTCCAGTCTTTCCCCTCTCCCTCTTCCTCTTTTTCCCACCTTTACCCCCTTCCCCGTCCCCCTTTTCCCTTCATTCCCTACTCTTCTCTCCCCCTCCCCCTCTCTCCCCTCCCCCTCTTTCCCCCTCCCCCTCTCTCCACCTCTCTCTCCCTCAACTCTCTCCCTCTCCTCCTCTCTCTCCCTCCCCCTCTCTCTCCCTCCCCCTCTCTCCCCCTCCCCCTTCTCCCATCCTCCTCTCTCCCTCTCCCCATCTCTCCCCCTCTTTTCCTCTCCCCCTCTCTCCCTCTCCTTGTAGCCACATTTTTACCATCGCCTTTCCCCCCTTCTTCCCATCCTTCCCCTCTTCCTGTTCCCATTCTCCCCACCTTTACTCTCGCGGCCTCCTTTCGCCCCCTGTACCCTCCTCCCCCTTCCTTCCCCTTCCCCTTCCCCCTCTCCCCCATAACCACATCCATCCCATCACATCTCTGCCCATAAATTTCCTGCCTATCAGGGCTCCACGGCTGGCTGGCTGCATTCCCTTTCACAAGTCTCTTAACTTTGATTGCAGAGGATCCTCCCACGGCCCAAATGAATTGCCCGCCGACGGAGACGGAAGCGACGGCCGGGATAATATACAACATAGAGGTGGATGTCTTCGGCAATAACCAGCGTTTCTATCCTTGTGGTAGAGGTCATATATTAATAAACAGTATGTAGGACCCAGATATGTAATCTAGAGAATTTGGTTAGGTTAGGTTTGTTTAGATCTGGCTTCCTGTTCGTACATCTGGATACTTTATCTTTTTTTCATCTAAGAACCATTCTTCATGACAAAGGTTACTCATGTCCGTCGGTTTTTTTTTTTTTTTTTTTTTTTTTTTTTTTTTTTTTTTTTTTTTTTTTTTTTTTTTTTTTTTTTTTATTACGGACACCTGAGGCTTTCTCTTGGTACTTTTCTGGGTCACTAGTATCACACGAGCGGTATTTGAGCGAAAGAAAAGGACGATAAGCGATCCACTTCCAACCGAGTTCCACTCAATTGACTCGGAGTCCGTCAGTTAACTTGACAGGAGCTCGTTCATGGGTCGTGGGAAATAGTAACACATGATACTAACAGCATTTGTAGTGAGTGACACCAAGTATGTATTTGTTTGTTAAAATATTTACAATATCTAATACTTGTCTATCTACTTGTTTATTACTTTATATATTTGTTTGTTTAATTTCATTATTTGTTGTTTTATTTTATTTACCTATTTGGGTACCTAAGTAGTTATCTATTAGCTATTTACTTATTTATTTGTCTACCTATATATTCATTGTATTATTTTAATTGTCTATATGTTAAATTATTAAGTCAACGGTAAGTTAACTAGTTAATTAATAAGCCATTCATTCATTCATTCATTCATTCATTCATTCATTCATTCATTCATTCATTCATTCATTCATTCATTCATTCATTCATTCATTCATTCATTGTTTATGTACAATGCGTATCTATTTACTTATTCACTTATTTACTAATTTGTTTATTTATTTCATTATTTGTTAATCTGTTAATTTTATCATTTATTTCCTATGTATTCATTTACCTGTTCATTAGTTTATCTGTTTATTTGATTATCCAGTTGTTTATGTATTGATTCATTATTAATTTCTTTGTATATTTAATTGTTTATATTTTTACTTAATTTTCTCTTTCTTTATGTACTGTTTCATAAATCTTTTTGTTTGTTTCATCTGTTTATTGGAATAACTATTTCTTTACTTAATAATTGACTTATCAATTTTTTTATTCACTTGCTTATCTATATCTTACTGGGGTACATATTCATTTATGTAGCCAATTATTTCTATTTTGAAGTCAAGAGTGCCTATGTAGTTTGATCTGCATGGGAGAGAGAAGAGTTTGATTTCAAGGCTCCGAGAAAAACTCACACAGTCTTCCTGTGAATTATGGGCGGAGAGAAATTCTACGAAAGTCTGTGGAATCATAAACCTTTGTTGATTCGTTTCCGTTCTTCAAACCACCCTTCAGTGGTGAATCATCCTCTTCAGAAGAATGTTCAACCATTACAAAAATAAATGAATAGATAAATAAATGTATAGATAAATAAGAAAATAGATAAATAAATGTATAGACAAATAAGAAAATAAATAGATAAATGAATTAATAAATAGATGAATAGATAAGTAAATAGATAGATTAATTAATTAATAGATACATAGATATGAATACATATATAGATAGATAAATGAATACGTAAATGAATAGATAAAAATGTAAAGAGAAATTAATAGATTATGTATAAGTAAATAAATAGATAAACAAATAGGCAAATAAATAGGTAGTTTGAACAA
>NC_134778.1:88309863-88314863 GCF_046742065.1 Oratosquilla oratoria
GTCCTCAAGAACCCAACACGGGCCCAATCGGGCTAAGACTGGTAGGAGGGACTTTTGCTCAGCCCCCGAACTCCACACTGCCGTGGCGAAATGTCCCTTGGAGGTGGGGTGGAGTCAATTTGAGACCACAGGTCCTGTTGGCACTGAGGGAAGTTCCTTTCGAAGCCAAGTCGCGTCGATCCTTCGTGAAAGAAAGGTCGAGTTGAGGTCGACGAAGGAGGTCGGCGAGACGAGGGTCCCGTGACTGTGTTGTTAAAGTATCGGGACTTTAGTGATGCCCCCTACGGACCAGAGTGACGCAGATACCTTTTTCATGATTGGAAAGTTTACGAAAAAAAAAAGTAAAATAAAATAAATAAATAAATAAATAAATAAATAAATAAATAAATAAATAAATAAATAGATAAATAAATAAATAAATAAATAAATAAATAAATAAATAAATAAATAAATAAATAAATAAATAAATAAATAAATAGATAAATAAATAAATAAATAAATAAATAAATAAATAAATAAATAAATAAATAAATAAATAAATAAATAGAAGCCTTGATCATGGCCAACGAATTAGTAAAGAAACGTTCTCTCCTCCTTTACTATTTCCTACTTCCACTTTCTTACTTTCTCTTTAAATGTTGTTCGATGACAATATTCTTTAGTGCGGCGTGCGATAAAAAATTATAATGGTTGAGGAAACATTTTGAGGATTTCATATAGTAAAAGGAAAGTCAACATCATATGCATGGTTTGGCCATAGCCAGGTGTTTTTATTCAGCTGAGGGGAACCTCACACGTGTATGTGTATGTGTAAGTGCATGTATGTGTAGTGTGTGTATTTGCTTATGTCTGTGTATATGTTTGTGTAGGTATGTATATGTGTGACTGTGCACATGTTTGTGTATGTGCGTGTGTGTGCAATATGTGTGTATGTGTTTGAGCGTATATGTGAATATGTTTGTGTATATGTATGTATGTATGTATGTATGTCTGTATGTATGTATGTATGTATGTATGTATGTATGTATGTATGTATGTATGTATGTATGTATGTATGTATGTATGTATGTATGTATGTACATGTTTATGTATGCCAGGGCTGATATCTTTCTCTCAGTAACTTCTTCACTCTGAGGACAGCAGTCATGTTCCTACGCTAGGAGAAAAAAAATCTCACAGCACCTGAAGTTTGTAAATAACGCTTGAAATCCATATTCACACACACACACACACACACACACACACACACACACACACACACACACACACACACACACACACACACACACACACACACACACACACACACACACACACACACACACACACACACACACACACACACACACACACACACACACACACACAACACACACACACACACACACACACACACACACACACACGCACGCACACACACACACACACACACACACACACACACACACACACACACACACACACACGCACACACACACACAAACACACACACACACACACGCACACACACATACATACACACACACACACACACACACACACACACACACACACACACACACACACACACACACACACACACACACACACACACACACACACACACACACACACACACACACACACACACACACACACACACACACACACACACAAACACACACACAAACTGCCAGCTTAGAACAAATGGAGAAACATGGAAATGAACAAGAATAATGCTGAGATCTTAGTAATACCCAGAACGCCGTTAGATATCTGCATAAATACAGAGGACTATTAATCAACCTAGACACCATCATTAAGATACTTTGTAATATTATTTGGAGGATGAAACGGCAGTAATGCTCATACTAGTAGATATGCCAGTGTACAGTACTATATCAGTTTTGTACATCATACTGAAGAAAAAACAGATACCGCGTAAGACCAAAATAAGTATTTATGAATTAATCCTTTGACCAACACTTGAGGTCACTCGCTTAACACCACAGATGAGAACAAGACACAAACGCCCCATAAAAAGGAATTATGCGTATGGATCATATCAAGAACCGAGAAATATGAGAAGAGCTACCCGTGGATGACGTCGGGTATTTAGGAGAGACTTCAGGTGGTGTGGACACATCGTGGGAATGGAGGACAAAAGATGACACAAGATCTGCTACCATGAAAAATCAGAGAAAGAAGAAAAGGAACTGAAGGAGAAGAAGAAAGAGAAAGAGAAGGCGAAGGAGGAGAATGAGTAAGAGGAGGAGGAATAAGAAGAAAGATGAAATCGTGAGGAAGAGAAGGAAGAGGAAGAAGTCAACTTCCCTCCTCCGTCTCTGATGTGTTGGAATAATTACTTGAGGCCTTGTGATCACAAAGATTTACGCCCCCCTCCCCCACTACTCTGATTTTTAATCATGTCCCATGGTGGGGTTTAATCTGCGTGGGGCTCATTAAGACCTTTTTTTTTCTTCTTTTACTTCTGGTTATCTCATTAACTTATGAGGATGATCTAGGCTATAGGAAGGTCTGAAATTATATAGAACATCTTTCTTTTTATTCATGGAGCTCTGAAAGTCAATTTTGGTCTACTCTTGGTGAGGTACGAAGACTATTCGTCTTCCAAGAGGATACCCCGGTTATGCTGCAGAGGACCTCCAAGACTGAGCTCGCACACAACCTGCATTTTTTTTTTCTATAAAGTTCTTAGTCTTTTTTCACTCCAATTCATCGATCATTTCATTCTTCATCTCTCTTCCTCCTCTTCCTCTTCTTCCCATCTGTTTCTCCTCACTCCTTCCAACATGCTCCAAAGTTAGCATAGAGCACACGTGGTGAGGACGGGCTGAAGACTCCAGAGAAATGACTTGATTCCCAACACACACACACATATACACACACCACGCACACAACACACATACGTACACATACACACCACACACACATAAAATACATACGTACACACACACAAACACAAACACACACACACACACACACACACACACACACACACACACACACACACACACACACACACACACACACACACACACACACACACACACACACACACACACACACACACACACACACACACACACACACACACACACACACACACACACACACACACACACACACACACACACACACAGAAAGAGAGAGAGCGGAGAAATTCAATCGTGCAAATGACGAAAGCAATACGTATCTATACAAAGCCATACCTAGATCAAAATCATCTGTTATATGTGTTCGGTATTCCTATCAAACAGCTCTCCAGGTAAGTGCGGTATGCAGACCTGGAATGCCTTTGTTGGCGTCAAATGACCTGGACGCTCCTCGCTGACGGCCCCGGCCTTATTAATTGGAGCCACTGTGATTCCAGGGCCCAATTGGCATGGTATTAATATACATTAAGCATTTCCACACAGGAGGACCATGGGCAGCGGGAGGTATGCGGACCAGGTTGTCCATGGAAAGTAGTTCGGGGATAAAGGAGAGTGAAGGAAATTTGCGTGTAAACAACCATAGATACACGTGTGTGTGTGTCTGTGTGTGTGTGTGTGTGTGTGTGTGTGTGTGTGTGTGTGTGTGTGTGTGTGTGTGTGTGTGTGTGTGTGTGTGTGTGTGTGTGTGTGTGTGTGTGTGTGTGTGTGTGTGTGTGTGTGTGTGTGTGTGTGTGTGTGTGTGTGTGTGTGTGTGTGTGTATGTGTGTGTGTGTGTGTACGCAACCGTTCATGTCTCCTATATGCTATTCTCATCACTGACTTGCAATCCAGACACTGCACATTTTCAAATGTTTTTTCAGTAGTCTATTCTAATCACAGTTTCCATTTTAATACACTTTTTTTTTTTGCTATATTGGAATATTTTTCGTTTGGCCGCATTTATATTCTAAGTTCTTCTCCACTTTATTTATTTTCTAATTTTCATTCTTTTATATTATTTATTTAATTATTCATTTATCTATTTATCTATTTGTCTATTCGTTCGTTTTTTGTCTGCTATCATAAGTTCTGCTTCGCCATGGATTCTCTATGTGTGTCTTCATCTTTTATCTATTTTTTTTTTTATTATCACTATTATTATTATTATATCATCTGACGTTGATATGGACCGCAAGGTTTATATCGGCATCTTTAATTGTTGTAACTCATTGTATCACATTTTCTCCCCCAGTTTCCTCCTCTTAACTTTCGTATTATAATTAAGCCAGACATCTTGCTCAAATTCATTCTCATAATAATTTCCACTGCACACGGGTACATAGGTACATATATACATATGAATATTTACATACATATGTATATGAATACGCACAAAATACACATGCACACACATACACACACACACACACACACACACACACACACACACACACACACACACACACACACACACACACACACACACACACACACACACACACACACACACACACACACACACACACACGCGCATATATAAATTTGGAGAGTTTGAGATGGGGTCTAACGAGCGCTGCTCCTTTCCTGTAAACTACAATTACGTAAATAAAACTTGGTAAGCACACACACGCACATGCTGAAGATATATGTGCTGGAGCTGAAGTAAGAGTTGGATGATGAAGCTTGCCAAGGCCCTGAAGCCTGTAAGAGAGTTCAGAGGGCGAGGTCTTCCTCCCCGCCTCGACAGTACCTTCGTCATTAGCGTCGCCTAATAAAACAAAATTGGAGAGAGAGGTCTCACCACCACCACTACCACAGGTCCCAAGTGGAACCTCGTTCTCAGGCCTGTCGCCCTTGGTAAGGTCGACCTGGGAGAGCCTGAGGGTGAGGGTGAGGGCGAGGATAAGTCGCCCTTGGGAGGAGCAAAGACTTCAGCAAGAGTCATGGGCATAAGAGTGAATGGATGGCTCATACTTAGGTGTCAGGGAGGCTCGAGGTGGATTTGGGAAACTTATATAAATAAATAGATAAGTGAATTGATACATGAATAGATAGACAGGTGAATGAGTAAACGAATAAATATAT
>NC_134778.1:88332363-88337363 GCF_046742065.1 Oratosquilla oratoria
TATAACCCTTCCTCCTTCCATAGTATTATATTAGTTTTCGCAACCTACATACTAATAACATGACCATCCGAATGAAAAAAAATAATCATTCAAATAAACGTATTTTGATCTGTGCTCTCTTTCTTTCGAAATTACCAGAAGACTATAAGAATGGAGGAGAGCGCAAGATATCGTCAGAGGCCTACACTAGGTAGTTCCGTGTCCCTTACCATCTGTCATCCCTATCCATAAAGCTATATAATCTTCTCTTAAAACAACCAATGGTTTCAGCGTTCATTGCATGGTTACTAAGGCTATTTCATTGGTTAACCACTCTCGTGAACCATTCTGTTGGCAAACCAGAGCTTTCTCCTTTTCTGCATGAGGGAACGAAGAGGTGGGTCGCCGAATCTATGAAGCGGCCTTGCTGTGGATGTGCTGTGTCTTGCGACACTGCTTCTGACCAAGGTGCAGTGGATAGGATGAAGGGATGGCCCGTTATCCAGGAGATGCCAAGATAAGAGGGAGGGAGGAGGGTGGAGGGGAGTGGAATATATAGGAAATGGAATGGGTGGGAGTGGTTGCTATGCCTTTTTCTTTTTGGCTACCCCCCGTGTAGGGGGAAAAAGCCTTTGGTATATGTATGTATGTATGTATGTATGTATGTATGTATGTATGTATGTATGTATGTATGTATGTATGTATGTATGTATGTATGTATGTATGTATGTATGTATGTATGTATGTATGTATGTATGTATGTATGTATGTATGTATGTATGTATGTATGTATGTAGAACCGATATGTTATTTCCACTGACCGTCAGCGGTTTTTTGTGGTTTCCAGACAGATCTGTTGAGTAGGATTTCGTCCTCCTGGATTCAGAATTTTCTTGTGCAGAGGAAAGGAGTCTGTGATGTAGTGCTACGCCCGAAATGGTTGATTCCATCAAAAAAAAAAAAAGAGCAACTGATAATGTAATAATTCGCAAACATGAATAAATGAATAATCAACTAGATGAATAAATAAATGAATAGAGAAATAAGTAAAAATGAATAAACAAACAGATGAATAAATAAAAGAATAGAGAAATGAATAAATAGATAAATGAATAAGTAGATAAATAGATTCATGAATTTAAGTAAAGAAACGAACAAATAGATAAATGAATAAATTAACTATAAATAAATAAACGAACAAATACATAAATGAATAAATGAATTATAAATAAACAAATAATTGCTACTGCTGTAGTATGTTGCCATATTTGTTTTTGTTGGTGTTATTGTCGTTGTTTTTGTTGCCGTTCTTCTTCTTCCTCTTCTTCTTCTTCTTCTTCTTCTTCTTCTTCTTCTTCCTCTTCTTGTTCCCTTGGTAATAGAATTCAGACAAAAATGTTAGCCCGGTGAGGAATATCAGAAATGCTCTTGTTGATATCACTCACTTTCACTTTACTTTATTTTATTCAATTTTATTTTTTCATGGCTTTCTTGTTTGTTTCATATTATGTCAACGCCAGTCGTACTTTTTTATCTTTGTAAATCCACACTCGCGTTTTCTTCTGCTCTGTGTGCATTTCACAACTGTGCTGTCGCCTTGTTTCATTAAGGGCTATTGTTCTGCGCGTGTGTGTTTGTGTGTGTGTGTGTGTGTGTGTGTGTGTGTGTGTGTGTGTGTGTGTGTGTGTGTGTGTGTGTGTGTGTGTGTGTGTGTGTGTGTGTGTGTGTGTGTGTGTGTGTGTGCGTGTGCACGTGTGTGTGTGTGTGTGTGTGTGTGTGTGTGTGTGTGTGTGTGTGTGTGTGTGTGTGTGTGTGTGTGTGTGTGTGTGTGTATTCACTTGGTCTTTCACTTGGTCTTTGGATCACGTGTTGGACTCGTGATCGACAGCTATTTCCCTCCTGGAAGAGAGCTCAGAGCTCGTAGGTCCGATCTATGGGTAATGCTATGACCTTGCACACACACACACACCCAACTCCCCGCCCACGAGAGTCAGAGTACGACCCGAGGCACAGCGATACCGAAATAATTTCGGCCCTGGGCAGGATTCGAACTGGGTACTAGGAGCACTTCTGCTTCCCATTTCAGCGCTCTACCAACTGTACCACCGAGTGTGTGTGTGTGTGTGTGTGTGTGTGTGTGTGTGTGTGTGTGTGTGTGTGTGTGTGTGTGTGTGTGTGTGTGTGTGTGTGTGTGTGTGTGTGTGTGTGTGTGTGTGTGTGTGTGTGTGTGTGTGTGTGTGTGTGTGTGTGTGTGTGTGTGTGTGTGTGTGTGTGTGTGTGTGTGTGTGTGTGTGCGTAAACTGTAACGAAACTAGGAAACAACGTCATTCGGTCACAATAGAGGTCAAGTGGGAAGGAGGGAGGGGCTCTACCTAAACTACAATAAAGGCGTTTATCTTGTTTGCTGATAAGCGAGGGCCCTCAACTGAGTGTGGAGATCGAGCCGTGATAAGCGAGACACCATGAGTGGTGGCGTAACACGCTCCAGGCGCTAACTCGGTGTTACACAAAGCCTGATGGAGTGGATGACAATTTTTTTTTTTTTTTTTTTTTTTTTTTTTTTTGTAGCGCGATCGTTAGCCACTCGCGCGTGGGTTCGAATCCTCCTGGTGATGGCACAGAGGTTAAGAGGAGCACCGCCTACTCTGAGCAATGGCCCCCAACCGCCAAAACCAAAGTCCTTTCGCAAGGCATCACCCTATTGACCCTAAACGACCTAGTTCACGACGTAGAATTGAATCGTCATTGTTGTATATTTGTTGTTGTGGATGTGTTATATACAGATGTCAAGAGTAGACTATCGGTCTTTCTATTTCATGCGTTTTCGTTTTTTTCTTTTAGTTTTTTATCTGTTCATGCATCTTTATGTGTTCATTACTTTATCTATTTGTTTACTGATTGATATGTTTATTTGTTTATCTAATTATTCACATTTATTTTTCTATCTGTGCATTATCTTCTCTATTTATTTATTTCTCTATCTATTAAATGATTACTTTATTTATTTACTTATTCATTCATTTATTCATTCAAAATCACCTGGCGGCAACCAGAACAAATACTAAAAAGGGTTCGGTAGAATCTGCCGCAGCAGTGAGATTTTCAATAGCAGTGAGATTTTTCATTAGCAGTGAGATATCCCTTAGCACTGAAGGATCGGTAGAATCTCTTATAGCAGTGAGATCTTCCTTAATAGCATCTCTTTTAGCAGTGAGACCTCAAAGAGCAGTGAGATCTCCACCAGCAGTGAGATCTTCCTAAGTATCATCTCTTTTAGCAGTGAGACCTCATTCAATAGTGAGATCCCATTCAACAGTGAGATCTTAGTAGAATTTCATCTAACAGTGAGATCTGGCCTAGCAGTGAAACCTCCTCGAGCAGTGAGATCTCACGCAGTATGATCTCTTCCAGCAGTGAGATCTCTCCCGGCAGTGAGATCTCGAACAATGAGATCTCCCTCAGCAGTGAGATCTCACGCAGCAGAATATCTTCTAGAAGTGAGACTTCTCCGAGCAGTGAGTTCTCCAGAAATGACATCTCTCCCATCCCCCAGCCACCCGAGAGCAAGCCTGATATGATCCCACGTCTTTGGTGTGGTCTCATCCGACTAGGAGTCACCTTTTTGTGGGCCAATATAATGCTAAACCCCCCTTTGGACCCCCTTTCGTTGGCGCGAGGACCCCTAATCTGCCTCCGAGGCCCGGGCGGGCCCTTTCTTATGATGTCACCTTTCTCTGTCCTTAACAATGACGGGGGCCCCAGACGCCTTTGAATGGTGCCTTCCGGTTCAAGGTGTCATCTACTCTCTTTCTTCACCCCCTCCCTCCCTCTCCCCCTCATCTCATCTCATCTCGGCTCTCTCCCCTCTCCCTATCTCGCATCAAATCATCTCGCATCACCTTTCCGCGCCTCTCCTCTCTTATCCACTTCTCCCCTCATCTTACTTTGCGTTCTCCTCTCCACTCGCCTTCCTTATCCTATCCTTTCTTCTCGTCTCCTTTCTTCTTCTCTCCTTCCACTCGACTCTTTTCTTTTTCTTTCCTCCTCTTCTCCCGTCCTCCCTTCTCCTGTCTTCTCCCTTTCTCCACTCTTCTCCCTTCTCCCCCTTTTCCCCTAGCCTCTCCACCAACTCCCCTCCCTCTACCTCAGCTTACATCACCTCACTTAGCCTTACCACTCTTCTACTACCCTTTTCTTTTATATTTTCCCTCTTCTATCCCCTTCCCTCTCCATAGCTTACCTTATATCACCTCACTTATCATAACGTCTCTTCTATTACACTCTTCTTTTCTCTCTTTCCCTCATCCCTCCCCTTCCCCTCCCCACATTACTATGCTCTTATTCCATGTCAACGTGTCTAACCCCACCACCTCACCCCGTGATGTCACCATCAACCATCGTTCACAGTCGCCACAAACGCTGTTCTCTCCAAAACCCTCATTGTAATTGTTTTTTATCCGACTATCATTTTCCGTTGACTCGTACCTAGTCAAAGAAAAAAAAAAAAGATAATTGTAATAATGACAACAGCAATAATGATGATAAATTAATAAATTAAATAAAGACAGATAAATAAAAATATATGTAAAATGTAGACCAGGTCGCCAGCATCTGAAGACGAGACGCTGGGAATAGGTGGTTCAAGTCCGTTAAAATCAATGCGTGACGTAAGTAACGGAATACGGTCTTAAATTACCAAAATCTAAAGAGGTTAACATGCTAAGCCACTTTGCAGATCATTTAAAGTCTGAGATACTAAAAAAATGGAAGAATGTATATATATATATATATATATATATAATATATAATATATATATATATATTATATATATATACATATATATATATATATATATATATATATATATATATATATATATTGCAGCAGGAAACAGATGCTACCATGCTCTCTCTACCATCATGAGAAGCAGAAAGGTTAGTAAGAAAACAAAAATGAAAACATACATCATTGTAATTAGACCAACAGTTTTGTATGGTTGTGAGAGTTAGACATTGACCAA
>NC_134778.1:88342363-88347363 GCF_046742065.1 Oratosquilla oratoria
ATACATATGGATATACATATACATATATATATGCATATACATATACATATACATATACATATACATATATATATACATATATTTTTTCTTCTGTTTTTACTCTTTCCTCTCTCTTTTTCGGCCTCGCGCCTCTCCAGTCTTGATCAGTCTTCTCTTCGTGCGCACCACTATCCCCTTCTTGGGTACCTCTTCTGTGCCTCTTACGTGGTTCTTACTGGCACTGGGAGCTTCCTCATTGGCTCCGTGACATAAATCCTATTTCCATTACCACACGAGAGGGACGAGAGAGAAAAAAATAAATATATATATATTTTTTTTTTCTTCATTTTATCTTATTTTATTTTATTTCATTTTATCCATTTCATTTTATGCTATTTTATATTGCTTTGCTTTGTTTTATCTTATTCTCTTATATTATATTTCTTTAATTTCATTTGATGTTATTTTATTTTACTCTATTTTACACCTATTTCATTTTATTTTTTCTTATCTATCTACTTACCTATTTATGCACTCATCTTTATTATTTACTAACTTGTTCATTATCATTTTATATATCTATTCATTTATCTATCATCTGTTTATATGTTTATGTATTTATTTACTTATTCACTTATGAATTAATCTATCTATTCATCTATTTACTTATTAATTTATTTATTCATCTATTCATTTATTTATCTACTTACCTCTGTTTTACTTGTATAACAGTAAAGACAGGGAGAAAGAGAAAAATACATAACAAAATCAAAATACACATGTTGTTACATTCTTTGAGAGAGACTGCGCCGATTCAACTTAGTCGGAAGAGCCTGACGTGATATACAACTGTGTAATGAATAAACAAGAAGTCATCTTACGGAGCCCGTTCAGACTCCTCTTCATCGGCAAACAGTGCGAAGACAAAGTGTACTAAGACAAGAATGATACACCAGACAAAAGGATTCTCCTTCCCTCCCACCACCACCACCACCACCACCGCCACTACTCCCACGGCTGCCACCACCACACCCATCCACCATCTCCATCTCCACCACCGCCACTACCACCATCATCTTCTCCAACACTACCACCACCATCGCCTGCATGACCACCGAACCACCACCATCTCCGCCACCACTACCACTACCTCCACCTACACCACCTCCGTCTTCATCACTGCCACCACCATCATCTCCACCATCTTCATCTCCATGTTCACCACATCCACTACCACTGCCACCACCGCCACTACCACCACCACTACCAACCAACCTCCTGGGAGCCAGTGGCTTGCTTCTTTCTAGATGGAAACAATAAAGCATTCTCTCTCTCTCTCTCTCTCTCTCTCTCTCTCTCTCTCTCTCTCTCTCTCTCTCTCTCTCTCTCTCTCTCTCTCTCTCTCTCTCTCTCTCTCTCTCTCTCTCTCTCTCTCTCTCTCTCTCTCTCTCTCTCTCTCTCTCTCTCTCTCTCTCTCTCTCTCTCTCTCTCTCTCTCTCTCTCTCTCTCTCTCTCTCTCTCTCTCTCTCTCTCTCTCTCTCTCTCTCTCTCTCTCTCTCTCTCTCTCTCTCTCTCTCTCTCTCTCTCTCTCTCTCTCTCTCTCTCTCTCTCTCTCTCTCTCTCTCTCTCTCTCTCTCTCTCTCTCTCTCTCTCTCTCTCTCTCTCTCTCTCTCTCTCTCTCTCTCTCTCTCTCTCTCTCTCTCTCTCTCTCTCTCATCTTCACAGCGAAGTCTTCTGTTGTATGATGGGATTTCTTAAGTTCTGCCATTCTCGCCCTTGACTCACCGGGGACGGGGGAGACGCCTCCTCCTCCTCCTCCTCCTCCTCCTCCTTCTTCTTTTGCCGTGGATGGCATTTCGGGCGGATTCATTGCTCCTACTCGCGGCCGCTCAAGGGAGGAAATAAGTAAAGATCAGCGCAAATCCCCCCTTCCCCGGCGGACCATCCCCCCCCCCCCTCCCCGTAACATCCGCCTTTTTCATTCTGCCGAAGCGGTTGGCGAAACACAAACAAATAAAAAAAACATATATATGCAAATATAAGGTCATAAGTTTGCACGCGCGTGCACACATGCATACATACAAATGCATAAACGAGACTGTGCTCACACACGGACGTATTCATGCACACATACATATACATACATACATACACAAACACACACACACACACACACACACACACACACACACACACACACACACACACACACACACACACACACACACACACACGCACGCACGCACGCACGCACGCACTCACACACATCCAAATTGTCCAGCCTATGTTGGGTGAAGTATTCAAAAGGCCAACTTTGCGAAGACGAGATGTGAAGATGAAAGAGAGAGAGATAGATAGATAGATAGATAGATAGATAGAGAGAAAGAGAGAGAGATAGATAGGTATAGAGAGAGAGAGAGAGAGAGAGAGAGAGAGAGAGAGAGAGAGAGAGAGAGAGAGAGAGAGAGAGAGAGAGAGAGAGAGAGAGAGAGAGAGAGGGGAGAGGATGGGAGTGAGTGAGAGGGAGAAGATGCCATTGTCCTGTTCGTGTTTGAACGTTGTTGGTCGGGCACCTGACACAGGCGCAAGTTAGACCAAGACTTGTCGCTCCAGCTGTCCTCAGATGGAAAATAAGTTATCTTCAAAAATGAGGAGCCTACGCCAGGAGGCCTCAAGTAGCTGCGGCCGAAGCTGTCACCCCGTTATATGCCTAAGGGAGTGTTTGAGCATTTAACAAACATTTACTGCTGGGATTCGGCGAGGAGTGCAGGTTTCAAACACAAGTTTGAGCAAATGCGAGACCAGTACGTTTCCAAGGATGCCAGAAGTGCAGGTTTATCGTAGTTCGTCTTTATTTATATTCAACTTCAATTAATGACATGAATTCAAGTTTCGGCTGAGGGAGAGATGTACATCTTTTTGGGAGAGTGGCGGTCGAGTGGCCCAGTTAAGGAAGAGACAAGTATTTACCAAAGAAGTTAATCCATATTGTGCGCTGGTGTTTTCGTATTCGCTTAGTTGTAGGTTCGAATCCCGCACTTCTCTCCGATTCCCAGCAGTGACTCTTTGTTACTTCCCCCCTCAACAGTCCTCGAAGTGGCAAAGAGGCAAAGGGGACGGCTCCGGCCACAGCTACTCAGCGCCTCCTGGTGTAGGCTCCTCATCTTCTTCTTAATCCGACATATAGGTCAGGATACGGATATTGAGGACATGAAACATAAAAATTAACTTGAAATGCGGCATCACGCTTTTGTCATTAGCAATGGAAGTATACACACACACACACACACACACACACACACACACACACACACACACACATATATATATATATATATATATGTATATATATATATATAAATATATATATATATGTATATATACATATATATATATATATATATGTGTGTGTGTGTGTGTGTGTGTGTGTGTGTGTGTGTGTGTGTGTGTGTGTGTGTGTGTGTGTGTGTGTGTGTGTGTGTGTGTGTGTGTGTGTGTGTGTGTGTGTGTGTGTGTGTGTGTGTGTGTGTGTGTGTGTGTGTGTGTATGTGTGTGTGTGTGTGTGTAGAGGCTCTGCCAAGGGATTCAAACCCTGACCTGTGCTTGCTTAATCACGAAGCCAAGACGCTAGCAACCAAGCTACGTGTGATGATACAAAAGGACTGTACAAATCCCCGATCACACTTCACGTAGCTACAGAAGACGTAGTCTCTTTTTCATCCAATCCCATATTAGGCGAGCCCTCCGTCAAGTTGTGTATGTCTAAGACAGCTTGAACATTTTAGAAGCTCTGCCAAGGGATTCGAACCATGACCTGTGCGTGCATAATCACGAAGCCAAGACACTAGCAACCGAGCTACGTGCGATGGTACAAAAGAACTGTACAAGACCCCGACCACACTTTACGTAGCTACATAAGACGTAGTTTCATTTTTATCCAATCCCCATATTAGGTGAAGTCTCCGACAAGTTGTGCATGTTTAAGACAGCTTGAACATTTTAGAAGCTCTGCCAAGGGATTCGAACCATGACCTGTGTGTGCATAATCACGAAGCCAAGACGCTAGCAACCGAACTACGTGCGATGGTACAAAAGGACTGTACAAGTCCCCAACCACACTTCACCTAGCTACAGAAGACGTAGGTCAGGGATCGAATCCCTTAGTAGAGCTTCTAAAATGTTTAATCTGGATATACATACATACATACATATATATATTCAATTCCTTCGTTGTATCTGCACTGAAGATGTAATTATACGAAAGCGCTCTGCTTCGTTAGTTTACTTTTCCCAGTGGTTACTTACGCATATATATATATATATAGAAATATATAAAAATATATATATATATATATATAAAAATATATATATATATATATATATATTTATAAATATGTGTGTGTGTGCGTGTGTGTGTGTGTGTGTGTGTGTGTGTGTGTGTGTGTGTGTGTGTGTGTGTGTGTGTGTGTGTGTGTGTGTGTGTGTGTGTGTGTGTGTGTGTGTGTGTGTGTGTGTGTGTGTATGTATATATATATATATATGTGTGTGTGTGTGTGTGTGTGTGTGTGTGTGTGTGTGTGTGTGTGTGTGTGTGTGTGTGTGTGTGTGTGTGTGTGTGTGTGTGTGTGTGTGTGTGTGTGTGTGTGTGTATACAGTACCGTCTAAAATATTTCTGACACTTGCAATTTCGTTTTAAAGTTAATAATATCGTCACTGAGAGTTAACATCAGATTTCGAAATTGAAATTTGGCAACCTACAAGGATCGGTTACCTCTAGACAAAAACTGAAAGAATAGGAGAACATATGCCCAAACCTAATCATATATTTCCAATTGAATCTTAGAAATAGTATGCCCAAAATGATCCGGACACTAAGAAAATAGGTACTGTACATACAATAAGATAATGACAAAATGAACATTGAACAAATTTAAAAGTAACATTATTAGTATTTAGTGTGAAGACCTTTGTTATCAATAGCAACTTGACATCTCTTGCCATAGGAATGATCTAACATAAGG
>NC_134778.1:88394863-88399863 GCF_046742065.1 Oratosquilla oratoria
GAGAGAGAGAGAGAGAGAGAGAGAGAGAGAGAGAGAGAGAGAGAGAGAGAGAGAGAGAGAGAGAGAGAGACTGAAAAGGAGAGAGAGATAGGGAGAGAAATATAAAGAGAGAAAAATAGATAAATAGAAGGAAAGATAGAGAGACAGGGAGGGAGATGTAGAAACATATAAGGAGAGGGAAAGAGGTAGAAAAGGGGAAGCATATATAGGAGAGAGATGGAGAGAGAATTATAAAATGAGAGAGGAAAAGAGATAGAAAGGTGGAAATAAAGAAAGAGAGAGATGGGAAGACAGTGAGAGAGAGAGAGAGAAATGAAGAGGCAGAGAGAGATAGAAAGAGAGAGAGAGAGATAGGGAGAGACAAAGATTGAGGAAGACAGAGAGATAGGGAGAGAGAGGGAGATAGAGGGAAATAAAGACAGATAGATAGATAGAGAGAGAGAGATAGAGAGAAAGAGAGAGAGAGAGAGAGAGAGAGAGAGAGAGAGAGAGAGAGAGAGAGAGAGAGAGAGAGAGAGAGAGAGAGAGAGAGAGAGAGAGAGAGAGAGAGAGAGAGAGAGAAGGGGAGAGGGAGAGAGAGAGAGAGAGAGAGAGAGAGAGAGAGAGAGAGAGAGAGAGAGAGAGAGAGAGAGAGAGAGAGAGAGAGAGAGAGAGAGAGAGAGAGAGAGAGAGAGAGAGAGAGAGATAGAGAGAGGGGGGAGGGATAGATAGAAAGTGAGAGAGAGACAGGGAGGGAGAGAGACATAGGGAGAGAGAGAGAGAGAGAGAGAGAGAGAGAGAGAGAGAGAGAGAGAGAGAGAGAGAGAGAGAGAGAGAGAGAGAGAGAGAGAGAGAGAGAGAGAGAGAGAGAGAGAGAGAGAGAGAATGAGACAAAACCGCCCCTCTTGGCCCATCATCGAGGTAAGCGTTGCCGGTAAAGAGGAGGCGGGGAGTAAACATGGGCCGTCACGCACCGGAAGCTTGCGAAGACCTGCAAGAAGACAAAAAAAAAAAAAAAAAAAAAAAAAAAATGCGGACAGAGGAAGGACATCGCATAAGAAGGACGGAGGGGATGAAGGAGGTGTTGCTGGTGGAGAAGGGAGCAGGAGAGGAGGCGAAAGAAAGAAAGAGGAGGAAAAAAAGAGTAGGGGGGAAGAGGAAAAATTTGGTTTCGAAGGGAAAAGGAGAGGTAAACAAGCGGGGAGGAAACGGCTGAAAAGAATGTGGCACGATGCAGCGGGGAACGATGGAGGGCTCTGCACCAAGAGGAGGAGGAAGAGGAGGAAGAGGAGGAGGAGGAGGAGGAGGAGGAGAAGGAGGTGAGGAGTAAGAGAGGAGGAAGAGGGAGAATAGGGGAAGGAAACGGAAAGAAAGTAGGAGGAGGAGGAGAGAGAGAGAGAAAAGGGGACAAGAATGACGAGAAGGAAAGGAGGAAAGGGGAAGAAAGGGGGAAGGATACGGGGAGAGGTGCAAAGGAGGAAGAATAGGAGGACGGGATAGACCCGGAGGAGAAGATGGAAGGGGTAGAAAGAAGGGGGAAGAGGAATAGGTGGAGGAAAGGTGGACAAAGAGGAGAAGAGGGAGACCATATAAGGAGGAAAGGAGAAGGAAGAGGAGGAGGAAGAGTATGGGGGGGACGAGGAAGAGTATGGGAAGGAGGAGAAGGGAGGAGGAGGAGGAGGAAGGGGAAGAAGAGGAGAGGAGAAAATAAGGAAGAAATATAAAGGAGAAAAAGAAAGAGGGAGAAAAAAGGAGGAGGAGAAGGACACGAAGAAAGAAGATAAGGAGGTGAAAGAGGAGGGAGAATATCAAAGAGGAGGAAGAGGAGGAGTAGTAGGAGGAGGAGGAGAGGGAGAGAAGAGGGAGAGGAGAGAGAGGGAGGTGGAAGAGGAAGGGGAAAAAGTAAGAGGAGGAGGAGGAGGAGGAGGAGGAGGAAGAGAAGAAGAGGGAGGAGAAGAGGGAGGCTGCAAGAAGAGAAGCGAGAGGGGAAAGATGAAAAGAGGGTCACAAAGGAGATTAAGCGTTAAATGTTGTATTATTAAGAAAAGGTGAAGAAGAAGAAGCGAGGAGGAAAAATCTGGGAGGAGGAGGAGGAGCGGTAGAGGAGGAAGAAGAGAGGGGGAGGAGGATATGGGTACAGAGAAAGACTAGGAAATGTTGAAATGTTTGAGAAATAAGGGGAGGAAGGAGGAGGAGGAGGAGGAGGAGGCGGAGGAGGAGGAGGAGGAGGCGGACGAGGAGGAGATAGAGAAACACAAAGTAAGAAGTGAAATTACAAAATTTGATTAAGAAGAGACAAGAAAAGGGGGAGAAGTAATACGAAAGGAGAATAAAGTGACTAAGGACGAGGGGGGAGACATGTTAAAGGGAGGGAAAAGAGAGACGTGTTAAAGGGAGGGAATAAGAGAGACATGTTAAAGGGAGGGAATAAGAGAGACATGTTAAAGGGAGGGAATAAGAGAGACATGTTAAAGGGAGGGAATAAGAGAGACATGTTAAAAGGAGGGAATAAGAGAGACGTGTTAAAGGGAGGGAATAAGAGAGACATGTTAAAGGGAGGGAATAAGAGAGACATGTTAAAGGGAGGGAATAAGAGAGACATGTTAAAGGGATGTAATAAGAGAGACATGTTAAAGGGAGGGAATAAGAGAGACGTGTTAAAGGGAGGGAATAAGAGAGCCATGTTAAAGGGAGGGAATAAGAGAGACATGTTAAAGGGAGGGAATAAGAGAGACATGTTACAGGGAGGGAATAAGAGAGACATTTTAAAGGGAGGGAATAAGAGAGACATTTTAAAGGGAGGGAATAAGAGAGACATGTTAAAGGGAGGGAATAAGAGGGACGTGTTAAAGGGAGGGAATAAGAGAGACATGTTAAAGGGAGGGAATAAGAGAGACGTGTTAAAGGGAGGGAATAACAGAGACGTGTTAAAGGGAGGGAATAACAGAGACATGTTAAAGGGAGGGAAAAGAGGAATGGCCAAGTGAATGAAGTAAGTACAAGAAAGGTGAGACTGAATGGAACGAAAAAAATCGAAATGGAAAAGGGAATTGAAAATAGAAATAGAACGCGAAGTAATGAACGACAAAAAGCCTACGATTAAAATACCATGAAAGTGGGGTCTTTAGAGTTCCCTGCGAAAAGAAAATAACAGAAAAATTTACAGATGAAATAAGAGAGAGATCCGAACATTAAAGAAAAATAAGAAGAATAAAAACGAGGAATTTCACTAATTTATTTCAAAAGAAGATTTGCAAAGATTAAGGAAATGGATGATAAGAAAATAGATGATAAAATTACGGGAATGGTGATCAGAGGGAGTGGGAAAAAAGGAGAAAATAAGCAGCGAAATGACCAAAATGGAGATTAAAGGCATCCATGATGAAAAAGGCGAAGAAAAATCGAAAAGGAATTTTTTCGGGAAGGAAGGTAGGAGGGAGGGGAGGGAGAGGGGAAGGGGATGGAGAAGGGAGGGGAGGGGAGGAAGAAGGGAGGAGAGGGAGAACGGAGGGTAGGGAGAAGATAGGGGAGGGGAAGAAGATGGGAAGGGGAGGGAGAAGGAGGGGGAGGGGAGGGAGATGGGAATGGGGGCGAGAAGGAAATGGAGGAGAGGGAGATGGGAAGATGGGGGAGAATGGAGGGAGGGAAGGGAGGTTGGAAGGGGAGGTGGGAAGGGGAGGGAGAAGGGAGGTGGAAGGAGAGGGGAGGGAGAAGGGAGGTGAGTGGAGGGAGATGGGAAGGGAGGGGAGGGGAAGGAGAGGGAGGGGAAGGAGAGGGAGAGGAAGAAGGAGGGGGAGGGAGAAGAAAGGGGAGGGGAAGGGAGGGAGAAGGGACGGGAGGGATAAGAGAAGGGAGTAATCTGAAGGAAGGGAGAGCGAAGGGGGGACAAGGGGGGGGAGGGAGAAGGAAGAGAGAATAGTGCAGCAGAAGAGAAGGAAGAGAGAAGTGATAAGAGGGAGGAGATGGGAGGAAGAAGGGAAGGATAGAGAGAAGGGACGGAAGGGAAGGGAAGGGGAGGGAGAAGGGAGGATAAGGAGAAGGGGAGAGGATAGGGTGGGGAGAGGAAGGGAGGGGAGGGGAGGTGTTGATAATTAATCCTTATGGGGAAGCCTTGGTATCAAACCTTCACTCGGGACTGAAGCAGATTTGGTGGTCCACAGCAGGACCCCTGCCTACCCCCTTCTTCATACTAATGCAGACATCCTCACCTGATTTATGATGTATTCTAGCTGAAGAATTATATATTACATATATTCCCTTTTTAGTATGAATATTTTTACTTAAAAAATATGCCTCTGTTAAAAGGAAAGAGTACGTTGATGGTATAATCGGAAGCGTGCTGGTCTCGGATTCGCTCGTTTATAGGTTCGAATCCCGCACTTCTCTCCAATTCACAGCAGTAACTATGTATTACCTACCTCCCCCCCCCACCAAACCGTCCCTTAAATCAGACAACAGGGCAAAGGTGATGGCTTCATCCACAGCTACTCAGCGCCTCCTATCGTAGGCTCCTAACAACGAAAAATGCGTTTGCATAATTCCGATGTAATGTTTTGGGCCAGGTTCGGGTGTCCACTTTACCGAACTTCGAACCTACACTCGTACATAACGCAGTGCCAAGCATCGAATGTTTGCGATACTCGTATGTCTACGAGGAAGTCGTAAAGGACTCGTAGACGCTGTAAATCTACGACCCAGAGAGAGAGAGAGAGAGAGAGAGAGAGAGAGAGAGAGAGAGAGAGAGAGAGAGAGAGAGAGAGAGAGAGAGAGAGTAGAGAGAGAGAGAGAGAGAGAGAGAGAGGAGGATAGAGAGGAGAGAGAGAGAGAAGATGAGAGAGAGAGTCGAGAGAGAGAAGAGAGTGAGAGGAGAGAGAGAGAGAGAGAGAGAGAGAAGAGAGAGAGAGAGAGAGAGAGAGGTAAAGAGAGAGAGAGGTATGAGAGAGAGGAGAGAAAGAGGTAGAGAGAGAGAGAGAGAGAGAGAGAGAAGAGAAGAGAGAGAGAGAGAGAGAGAGAGGAGAGAG
>NC_134778.1:88412363-88414863 GCF_046742065.1 Oratosquilla oratoria
GAGAATTTTACGCCTTAACGTTTCGACCCGCAGGGTCTTGATCACAAAGCTAACAACACAAACGTAACCGGATATTTTATACACGGACGGGTCATCTTATGGGACGCTTCGGAGATACAGACATTAATAACAAACTCAGGAGATTAAACAGTGTAAATGAAAATATACAATTTACTGCAGAAAATGAAAATAACGGAAAATTACCTTTCTTAGACACAATTATCCATAGAATAGATAAAAATGTGAATTTTTCAGTATACCGGAAACCCACCAATAAAGAAGACTATATACACTTCTACTCAGGACATGATGACAGAACTAAAACAGGTATTATAATAGGTTTCTTCCTCAGAGCATTTCGTATATGCAGTAAAGAATTTCTAGATCCTGAATTACAACATATTACTGAGACTTTCATCAAACTCAAATATCCAAAAGGTCTCTTATGTAGGTTGAAAAAGAAAGCCAAATAAATAATTAACAAAAGTAAAGATGAAAATAAAAATAAGAATGATAATAAATGTAATAATGAAACCAGATATATCACAGTACCAAACTCTAATGTTAATTCATACCTAGACACTTTTCTTCTAAAAGCGGGTATCAAAATAGCCAGGACGTCAGGTAACAAAGTAGGACATTTGGTAACACGTAGCGACAATAATCCCACTAACGAAAATAGCGTTGTTTATAAAATCCCGTGTAAAAGCTGTCCCTCTTCATATTTTGGCGAATCTGGTCGCGGACTTAATAAAAGGATAAATGAACATAAAAATGACGTAAAAGCCCATAGGACATCTAACTCCATAGTAATACATGTGGATAAACATGGTCACCTTCCAGACTGGAACAACACAACCGTATTAAATAAAGGATCATCCAAGAAACTAAGGAAGACAATTGAGGCAGCATATATCAACACTAATAACAACATTAACCATAGAGAAGGATTTATATGTTTAGCAAAAGCCACAAGCTTATTAATAATAAAAGAATACGCAGATAAAATAACAAGCTCTCCGAAGCGTCCCATAAGATGACCCGTCCGTGTATAAAATATCCGGTTACGTTTGTGTTGTTGGCTTTGTGATCAAGACCCTGCGGGTCGAAACGTTAAGGCGTAAAATTTTCCCATTTCTCCTCGTCATCTTCTTTCACCTTCAATTTTATATACATATATATACATATATATATGTATATGTATATACAGTATATATATACAATATATATATGTATATATACATATATATATATATATATATACATATATATATACATACATATATACATATATATATATATATATATATATATATATATATACAGATATATTGATTCTGTTTTACATCATGAGTTCCTCGTTGGAGATCTGTTTTAAAAAATGTACAGAAAGTATATAAAAAAAGAAGTTATAACTCCCGGTTTGTTTGGTCTTGAATGAAAGAAAAGGCTTCAAACGAGAACACCTACGTTATGCCTTGCAGGGCTGTAGAATATCTCTCTCTCTCTCTCTCTCTCTCTCTCTCTCTCTCTCTCTCTCTCTCTCTCTCTCTCTCTCTCTCTCTCTCTCTCTCTCTCTCTCTCTCTCTCTCTCTCTCTCTCTCTCTCTCTCTCTCTCTCTCTTTGTCTCTCACTCCCTCTTTTGACGAAGTGCATATAAATCTGTGTTAATCTGGGTATATGTTTTTTTTATATTAATTCTTTCATCTCTTTATTTATCCATTCATCTTTGTCACAGCGCGTCGCTGGATCTCTTTATTACTTCACCAACACGCCGTCATTGTACAGTAAACTTCCCCGCTTATTTGAGGCACTTCAACAAACGCGTGTGATTGTTTTCTTTGCTAATATTATCTTTTTTAATGATTTTATGTCATCCGCGTTGAAGGGGGATTTTTGGGTTTGAGCACGTTCGAAGGCAAGTGATCTAAAGTTTCCCATATAAAAAAGAAATGTAGAAGGCTAAGAGTATTCTACAAAGAAAAAACGTTTACATAATGTGGGTCACTGTACTGGTCGTGATGGGAGTCTCCTCAGCTGAATAAGATCATCTGGCAACAGCCAGAACAAAAGTATAATGAAACAGAAAATGCAATGAATAGGCTAAACCAACTTGCATCCCGTTTTCCCTCTGACCACAGTACACCGTTGCCAAATCCTTTTGCTCTCAAACTCGCTTCGTCAATGCCACGTATGAATTTATTAAAAAAGAAACGCATATAGTGCCCTTCAAAAAAATTACATTCAGATAGACGCGTCATGCAGTCTCCATTTTCTATGCATTTTAACGATATTGTAATTCATGACGAATTGATGAAGTATTGACATTTTGTTTCATTCTGGATGCCATGAGGAAGCTATGTGTTGCCATGTGAAAGAGCTTTCGTATCACCCTGTGTCCGTGTTGTACTTCATTTCACGAGGCTTAACGGGGCTTAATCAAACCCTGATGTACAACAAAAAGCGTGAGGTTTTCTTGGCACGGCAGACGCGGACGCCT
>NC_134778.1:88429863-88432363 GCF_046742065.1 Oratosquilla oratoria
TAAATATACGCTTTGTTTTTTTGGTCCATTTTACGGCCCTTAATTTTTGTTTGCATATATTAGATTTTTTACTAACAGTTATCACATGGAAATAAAATACACCAGAAAAAAAAAACATCGATTAAAAAAAAAAAGACAGTGGTTCTTCTGTCCGACCGGTCATTTCCCACTTGGCAACTCCGCCATTCCCCACCAGTGGGGAATTCCCCACAGGTTAAGAACCACTGGTCTAGAAACTGTTTTTGAGCACTTTGCCGATGTAAACAAGGAACGCATCGATGCTCCGAAGCCACTGATTTTGTCTTCGGAACCAGGGGCTTCCAGAGAGGCCGTCCAAGATGGCCTCAATGATTAATAAATTTTGAACGGGTCCCGGGAAGTATCTTTAGGGTTGTTGTCCACCCCAATCGTTTGGATTTACATCCGGGTTGATGGCCTCCTACCCATTACTCCTTCCTTTCCTCTCCCGAGCTTCCTCCGGGAGGCTCTCCCCTTAACCGGTTCCGGGTTTCGGAACCCGGATGTCGTTCCCGGACAGCGCTGAAGAGATATCCCGGCCTCAGCCAACGGTTTCTTCATTCTCAGACGTCTCCAGAACTCGCTACAACAGGATCTCCTTGACCCCCGATGTCTTCCTCCTAGGCTTCCTTTTACCTACACGTTTCAACCCCACACACGCACGTGTGCCCGTACACTCACACATACGACTCGGTGGCGCGGTTGGTAGAGTTTCCGTCTGTCACTACGGCGGTCCGGGTTCGAATCCTGCCCCGGGGCTTAAACAATTTCAGTATCGCTGCGCTTCGAGTCGTTACTCCAACTCTCGTGGGCGGGGAATTGGGTGTGTGTGTGCGTATAAGGTCACAGCATTACCCATAAATCGGTCATATGAGCTCCGAGCTCTCTTCCGGGAGGGAAATAGCTGTCGATCACGAGTCCAACCCGTGATCCAAAGACCAAGGTGAACACACACACACGCGCGGGCGCACGCACAAGTAGAGGTGTACATTTACATCAATCTTGCACTTTGTCTAGAATCAGAATGATTACCCCGTGTCTAATGCGTCAGTCCTCCAGTTCGCTTTGATGAAGGGTTTTTTGTTTGTTTTGCAAAAACCAAAATCTCGTGGTGTTCTTGCCCTCGAAAGAGGATACGAGGTAGGAAGGAAGGGAGTGCAAATAAAAAGAAAGAAAGAAAGGCAGAAAGAAAGAAAGAAAGAGAGCGAGAAAGAAAGAAAAATATGAAGAAAGAAAAAAAGAGATAGAGAAAGAGGTTCCAAAAAGAGAGAAGACACGAGAGAGGATTTGAAAGATATGGACAGGGAAAACAAAAAAAAGGAAGAAGAAAAAGAGAAAAGAAAGAGGTACAGAAAAGAGGGAAATGAGGAGATGGATTTTGAATTATATGAACAAGAAAAAAGAAAGTAAGTAAAAAAGAAGGAAAAAAAGAAGGAAAAAAGAAGGAAAAAATAAAAAGGAGAAAGAAAGAGAAAGAAGTACAGAAAAGGCAAAAGAAAGGAGACAGTAGATGAAAGCTATGAACATGAAAAATTAGAAAACATACACCAGGGGAAGCCGAGCGGCAAGCGAGACTCTCAGTAGTGTTCTTCTGTTGCCTGGATAGCCAGTGGAAGTGGCAGTCACTAGGGGTGCTTTAGTATCGAAGATGAATGGCATGCAATGGAATACAATCGTAAAATATCCTAATGGGAGACTTCTTAACATATGTTGAATTTGGATGCAAAATAGATTAATAGGTAAATGAATAAAAGATTAAGTGAATAAAAGAGTAAATGAAGTAAATGATTAGATGAATAAATTAATAAATAAATATATTAACAATTTAATATATTATGCACTGAATCAAGTAATTATTTGATTAGTCTACAAATAGATAAGAGAATGAATGAATCAGTCGATGAATAAGTAAGTGAAAATATGAAAAACAGAAAAAATCAATAAATAGGTAAATAAGGAAATAAATAAGTATACACATGAATAAATAAATGAATAGAAGACTAAATGGATAATTAAAGTAAATAAATATACCAAAATGAATATCGAGACGCTCAACTTAGTAAAATCACCAAGCTTTAACAAAACAAAAGTATCAAAGAAGCTTTATGTAAAGAAGCGAGGAAACAGAAACGAGAAGACTATGTGCCAATAGGATCCACTTTATAGGAATCACAGATGGCGAAAAGGTACAGAAACGATGATGCATAAAGGGTAGTAAGAATCTTACGACAGGAGGCGCTGAGTATCTGATGCTGAATCCATCACTTTTGCCCTATTAAGCGCACTGGACACTATTGGGGGGGCAGGTAACCCACAGTCCCTACTGGGAATCAAAGAGTGCGGGATTCGAACACACAACTAAGTGAATGCGAGATCACGCTTCCGATGACACCACCAGTCCATACACCTGAAAGGGTAAGATTTCAGAAGACAAAGGAGGAAGAACAGGTCAGATATCTATGATCTAATTACCTTCCAGGCT
>NC_134778.1:88439620-88444620 GCF_046742065.1 Oratosquilla oratoria
AAAGGGGAAAGGGACGGGGAAGGGGAAGGGGAAGGGGAAAGGGAAGGTGAAGGGGTAAGGGAAGAAAGGGGGAAGGAGAATGCGAAGGAGAATGAGAAGTGTTTTAGGTTTATGTTGGGACAGCAAATATTGTGTGGTTATCTTATGGTACCATAATGTTTGGTAGCCTTGGGGCAATCTTATTTCGGTAAAAAGAGGCCGACTATCTTTAGAAAAGTATGTATAGAAGATTCATACATACATATACCATAAGGCTATTTTCCCCCCTACACGGGGGGTAACCAAAAAGAAAAAGGCATAGAAACCACTCCCACCTATTCCATTTCCTAATAATATTCCACTCACCCTCCACCCTCCTCGCGCTCTTATCTTGGCACCTCCTCGATGAACGGTCAACCCCTGCATCCTGTCCACTGCCCTAAGTCAGAAGCAATGTCGCAAGACACAGTCACATCCACAGCAAGGCCCGCTTCATTAAATCGGCGAACCCCCCCCCCCCACACACACACTCTCCGTCACCCTCATGCAGAAAAAGAATACGGGGAAAAATCACTTAGGCTGCGTCAAATTATTTCTCATACATACTCTCCTCACCCCCATCCCCCATCCACTCCCCATCAATGCATGCACAACATCATCCATACACAACCCATCTCCATTCTCACCCCGATCTTCTGTCTTCTCCCGTCCTTCCTCAACAGACATTCCTCTCTTTTCGTAATGCCCCTTTTACACCACCCATACCATCTCATCCAAGGACGCTCCCTCATATTCACTCCTTCCACCTCTGCCTTCCATGACCACTTTTTCGAATCTTTCTTCACTCATTCTTTCCATGTATCCAAACCATCCCTAATATCTCTTTTCATCAATCCCAATCTCCCAACTTCCTTTCCACCCCTGTTCTCCTCCTCACCTCCTTATTTCTCACCTCTATCCAGCCTAGTAACCCCTATTATAGTTGTTCAGACATTTCGTCTCAAACAGATTCAAAACTCCTTCTCTTCTTCCTCTTTTATGTTCTATGTTTCTGCCCCATACAGTGGCTCTAAAAATAGTTCGTTTTAATGCAACCAATTTCCACAGACATTTAGCCGATGGAAACTGAGTCATTTCTATGAATAATAATTGAAGTCAGGTAATGGATCAAGAAAAAAGTAAGTACACGTTTGGTAATCAGGCGACTTTAATGCTAAAGGGAGGAAGAAGATGGGGAGATGAGTCGCACATTGGGAAGTTTTGGAGTAGGTGAAAGAAACGACAAAGGAGAGATGTTGGTAGAAATCCCTCCTTTTCGGGCTGCGTCAAAACATTATTCACACATACTCGTTTCAATGTCCCCCCATCCCCCACCCATTCCATTCCATGCATCACAGCATGATCCATACACAAACCATTCTTCACTCACTCCTATATTTTGTCTCCTTTCCTTCATCAACAGACATTCCCCTCGTTCCCAAGTGCCCCCTTTACCCAATCCATCCATTCCACCCAAGGTCGCCCGTTTTTATTTCCAGTCCCTCTCCATCTCTAACTTCCACACCTCTTTTACTAATCCTTCCTTTAAACCCATTCTTTCCATGTTGTCCAAAATATCCCGATACTCGTTCATCGACCCTAACTCCCAACTACCTGTCCACCTCAACTCTACTCCTATCCTCCTCGTTTCTCACTCTATCCTTCCTAGTTATCTCTACCATACCTTATGAAGCATTTCATCTCAAACACATTAACACTTTTCTTCTTTTTATTTTCTATATTTCTGCCCCATACAGTGCTGTTGGCAAAATCTCCTCTTAGCATCCATTCCTCCAATTTCTATTTCTCATTACATTTTTTAATCCCCCAAGGCAATTTAATTGCTTCTCTCAATCTACATTCTACCCTCACCTCCACTTATTTCCCTTTCCTGCCCACATTTGCACCCAAGCATCTAAAACTGTCCACTAATCCCAGTCTCCTCTCCTTAATACTCACTTCCAATTTGCTGCCATTCTCTCGCCCTTGCCTCATCTCATCACCTTACTTTTAACCCACAATTATCTTCAACGTCCTCTCTTTCGCAGTACCCCCGCCATAAATTCCTTCATTAACTTCCTTAATCCCCTCCTCTGATCCTACCACAAGCACAATGTCGTTATAGATAACAACTGGCTTATATTCAAATATTCTTTATTTTAAAAACCATCTCCAATCCCCCGTCCCATTATCCCGTTCGTTTTCCTCTCAGCACCCACCCCGTCCATGTATAAATAGAAACAACCAAAGCGACATATAATACAGTACATCCTTGGCGATAGTCCCACCGTTACCTCAAACCACTCATCTCTCCATTTCTAACTCTAACACAGGTTCTATTACTCTCGTAAAAACTCTTGACAGCTCTTAACAGCTTTCCGCCTATCCCCATATATCTGTAATACCATCCCACAGTGCCTTCCCTGTCTACCCTGTAATAAGCCTTTTCAAAATCTATAATGACCCAAACACATCCTTTAAAACTTTTCCTAGAGCTTTACCTCATATATCTGTCTTACCACAAGAAACTCGATCCACGGCAACCCCAACCTGTCCAAAAATCCACACTGATCCTCACCAATTAACTTCCTTCTATTTCCTTCTCTAATACTCTCAAATCGAAACCCTCCCATAAGCATTCCCAGCTACACTCAACAAACTGGTCCCTATGAAACTACTACACTCATACTTGTAAAGTGGAACTAGACAGGCACTCCTCCAGTCCTCCCGGCACTCTCTCTATCCCTATTTTAGAAAAACATTTAACAACCTAGAATTGTCTTAAGCCAGTCCACCATCACTGAACCTCCCTTTTTTTAGACACACCGCATGGCACACATCCAACCCAGGTGCGTTATCTGCTCTCATGATTTTGATAACTATTAATCAACTCATCTTTTTCCTTATGTCCTCTTGCATTTTCCTCTTTCATCACGGTCATTTTCTTAGCGCTTCCCACTGCAACTACCTTTCCTTCCCTATCCTCCTTCATATTCAGCAACTCTAAAATACTAATACTGTCCCATCTTCCTCTAACTGCCCGTCTCTTCCATTATCATCTTTCCATCTGCTCATTTTTATCCATTTCTTCTCTACTACCCTCCTTCGCGCGCCCTTTTCCTCTCTTAATTTCCTTCCAAAACATCATTTTATTCCTTTAAAATTTTTCTGTTATACTCTTACACCCCATCGTCATATCTGCTCTCCTTTTGGGCTCGTTTATCTTATGGCTTTACTCCTCTTCTTTCTTTCTTTGTAACTTCTCATATGATTTTTTCTCGTCCTAATTTAGTAAACCAAGCCTGTGTAAATTCATTTCTTCTCTTCTACAACCTTCTTTACACTTCCTCATCCCACCACTCGCGACCTTTCCTTCTATTTCCTTCCGTCGTCCATGTTCCACACATCATCTTTACACACCTTGTGACTTCCTCCTTGAAACGTCTCCATTCCTCCTCCACGACTAGTTCTACTCATCCGTCACTCCTCCTCCGCCACGTCGTTTTTCAGCTTCTTGTACTCCTCCTTTTCCTTTCTCAGTTAAAGCAGTTTTACTCAGAGCACCTCCCCTCACCTTCAGTTCTTTTCCTCTTTCTCCATCTATCCTCCGCTCCACAATTTACCCTTACAAGAACAACAACAACAACTGAGATTCTTCCCACTCTCTCAACGCTCCCCCAGAACATGTAAATATCCAAAACTCTTCCTATGTCCTTCGAGACCACCCCGCCATTCCACCACCCTCTCCGATGTGTACTTTATGCTTGACTTTCTTCCCTAACACTGTGTTTGTTATGATCAACTCTCTTTCTAGACACATCTCCACCATTACCTCTCCACTACGATTTTTTCCTAGAACTCCTCCACACTTCTTAACCACTCCTTCTTATTGGTTCATCTCCCACCCCAGCGTTGAGATCTCTCAACACCACGTTCTTGACATTTCTTCTCCCTCACTAATTTAAATTCATGCAAAATGCTGTCCCTTTTCTCTAACACTCCTTCTCACTACCAGGTCCATATGCACTTTACAAAAACCCCACTACTACCTTCCCATTTGTCACGTTCCTCCTCATTAAACCTTGAAAGAATCCTCCGTCCACTCCACCACACGACGTTACCACCTATCTCTTCACTTACTAGTAGAGTCAACCCGTCTTTCCCTCGTCCCCTCTTCACTCCTGACACCCCTCCTTCAACTACACTCCCAAAATCAAACTCGCCCCGCCTTTCTACTTTGTTTCACCTAATCGCCAACACACCCAAGTTTCTTCTCCACATATATACTTGCTATCTCTTCCCATTGCTCTCATCTGTATCGTATCCAACCACATTTAAAGACCCAAGCCTTAGGGTTGTGGTTGGAAAACTCCTCCCCCCCCAGACGCCTTCTATGTTTTTTCTTTTATCTTTTCGTTGAGAAATGTTCTCTTCGGGGATATTAGAGAGGAGGATTCGTCCTATCACCCGTCCCCGCCTTTTGGTCGACTTTTACGACTCAAGTTGGGAAACATTGGTGGCAGTATTCTTCTTCCCCTAACCAGGGGAGTAAATATATACATATATATAAATTTAAATAATACATATAATATAATATATATAAGATACTATATATATATATATAATTATAATATTATAACCCACACATACACACACACAACACACACACACACGCCACACATCACACACACACACACACACACTACACACACACAATACACACACACACACACACACACATATATAATAATGATATATATATTAAATATATATATATCAAAATATCCACAGGAGAAAGGAAACTTATAGACAGTAAGTACTTTCGTATATTACATCTTCAGACTAAATGGCAGAGATACAGAGTTGGGTTTTAAATATAAGTATCAGGTGCAACCATAGGAGGGAAGGGGGGAGTACAATACAATGTGAGGAGGGGTGGATGAACTTTACCCCTATCGACCTGACCAACCACATAAGGCTCA
>NC_134778.1:88449620-88452120 GCF_046742065.1 Oratosquilla oratoria
AATGGAAGAGACGGCAGTTAGAGGAAGATGGACAGTATTTTAGAGTTGCTGAATATGAAGGAGGATAGGGAAGGAAAGGTAGTTGTAGTGGGAAGCGCTAAGAAAATGAGAGTGATGAATGAGGAAAATGCAAGAGAAATAAGGAAAAATGAGGTGAAAACAGTTATCAAAATGATGAGAGCAGATAACGCACCTGGGTTGGATGTGTGTCATGTGAAGTGTCTAAAAAAGGGAGGTACAGTGATGGTGGACTGGCTAGTAAGGTTGTTCAGTGTTTTTCTAAAAGAGGGTAGAGTGCCGGAGAACTGGAGGAGTGCCTGTCTAGTTCCACTTTACAAGTATGAGTGTAGTAGTTTCATAGGGACCAGTTTGTTGAGTGTAGCTGGGAATGCTTATGGGAGGGTTTTGATTGAGAGTATTAGGGAAGGAATAGAGGAAGTAATTGGTGAGGAACAGTGTGGATTTAGGACAGGTAAGGGTTGCGTGGATCAGATTTTTGTGGTAAGACAGATATATGAGAAAGCTCTAGGAAAAGTTAAGGATGTGTTTGGGTTATTATAGATTTTGAAAAGGCTTATTACAGGGTAGACAGGAAGGCACTGTGGGAGGTATTACAGATATATGGGATAGGAGGAAAGCTGTTAAGAGCAGTCAAGAGTTTTTACGAGAGTAATAGAACCTGTGTTAGAGTTAGAAATGGGGAGAGTGAGTGGTCTGAGGTAAAGGTGGGACTTCGCCAAGGATGTATTATGTCGCCTTGGTTGTTCAATTTATACATGGACGGGGTGGTGTGAGAGGAAAACGAAAGGATAATGGGACGGGGATTGGAGATGGTTAAAGAAAATAAAGAATATTTGAATATAAGCCAGTTGTTGTTTTCTAACGACATTGTGCTTGTGGTAGGATCAGAGGAGTGATCAAGGAAGTTAGTGAAGGATTTTGGGGGGGTATGCGAAAGAGGGAAGTTGAAGAGAAATGTGGGTAAAAGTAATGTGATGAGATGATCAAGGGGAGAGAATGGCAGCAAATTGGAAGTGAGTATTAAGAGAGAGAGACTGGAGTTAGTGGACAGTTTTAGATGCTTGGGTGCAAATGTGGCAGGAAAGGGAGAAGTGGAGGTGGAGGTAGAATGTAGATTGAGAGAAGCAATTAAATGCCTTGGGGGATCAAAAAATTTAATGAGAAATAAAAATTGGGAAATGGATGCTAAGAGGAGATTGTGCCAACAACACTGTATGGGGCAGAAATATAGAACATAAAAAGAAGAAAAGTTTAAATGTGTTTGAGATGAAATGCTTCATAAGTATGGTAGAGATAACTAGGCTGGATAGAGTGAGAAACGAGGAGGATAGGAGTAGAGTTGAGGTGGACAGGTAGTTGGGAGTTCGGGTTGATGAAAGAGTATTGGGATATTTTGGACACATGGAAAGAATGAGTAAAGGAAGATTAGTAAAAGAGGTGTGGAAGGTAGAGATGGAGAGACTGACCATAAAAGGGGAGTGTCTATTGATGAAGGAAAGGAGACAAAATATAGGAGTGAGTGAAGAATGGTTGTGTATGGATCATGATGTGATGCATGGAATGGAATGGGTGGGGGATGGGGGGTTGAACGAGTATGTGTGAATAATGTTTTGACGCAGCCCGAAAGGATTTCTACCCGTCTTCTCTTCTTCTGCAAAGTTGACCAACATCTCTCCTTTGTCTTTTCTTTCACCTACTCCAAACTTCCCAATGTGCGACTCATCTCCCATCTTCTTCCTCACTTTAGCATTAAAGTCGCCTACTACCAACGTGTACTTACTTTTTTCTTTGTCCATTACCTGACTTCAATCATTATACAATGACTCAGTTTCATCGTCTAAACTCTGTGAAGTTGGTGCATAAAACCGAACTATTTTTAGAGCACTGTATGGGGCAGAAACATAGAACATAAAAGAGGAAGAGAGAAGGATTTTGAATCTGTTTGAGACGAAATGTCTGAAAAGTATAATAGGGGTTACTAGGCTGGATAGAGTGAGAAATGAGGAGGTGAGGAGGAGAACAGGGGTGGAAAGGGAGCTGGGAGATAGGGTTGATGAAAGAGTATTAGGATGGTTTGGACACATGGAAAGAATGAGTGAAGAAAGATTAGTAAAAGAGGTATGGAAGGCAGAGGTGGAAGGAGTGAATATGAGGGGGCGTCCTAGGATGAGATGGATAGATGGTGTAAAAGGGGCATTACGAAAGAAAGGAATGTCTGTTGAGGAAGGACGGGAGAAGACAGAAGATAGGGGTGAATGGAGAAGGGTTGTGTATGGATGATGTTGTGATGCATGAGGGGGAGTGGGTGGGGGATGGGGGTGAGGAAGTATGTATGAGAAATAATTTGACGCAGCCCGAAGGGATTTCTCCTCGTCTTCTCCTTTTCTGCATGAGGAGACAGAGAGGGGGGGGGTCGCCAAATTAATGAAGCGGCCTTGCTGTGGGTGAACTGTGTCTTGCGACACTGCTTCTGACCCAG
>NC_134778.1:88457120-88464620 GCF_046742065.1 Oratosquilla oratoria
TGATTGTTATGTTATCTATGCTGTGAAGACAAGAGGCTTGCAGGATTCTTGATAACGGTGATTAATTGTCAAGAGTGGATAAGGATAAGGATGGCGATAAGGTGTGAGTGACAGCTCCCGCGATAAAGATGACGCCCCGAACGATTACCTGTCGGAACTAGACGCCCCAAGACGATCGCGATAACAGCAGTACCTTAGGTTCGTGCAAAGAAGTCACAATATCTCCCTAAACCCTGTGTTCTCATGAGTTATCGAAATAGGTTCTCAAGGGGGTCCAGAAAGACGTCCCGGAAAAAAGAAATGTAGTAACTAATATGGCAATTTGGTGGCGAGTGGGTATCAAGTTAACATGGGCGGGATTATGGGACGGGGGTGGGTGGGGGTGGGGAGTGGGGATTATTGGAGTTGAAAGAGAGAGAGAGAGAGAGAGAGAGAGAGAGAGAGAGAGAGAGAGAGAGAGAGAGAGAGAGAGAGAGAGAGAGAGAGAGAATGGTTGCTCTTAAAGCAAGTATTATTACCCCCTTTACCCTCCACTTACACAATACCCATTACGCAGTCTAGTAGTCCAACTTTTCGACCCCTGCATTTTGGCTTAAAGTGCAAAATAAAAGAAGAGGGTTTTTTGTATTTGGAGGGATTCATTTTAGAAAATAACTTCACCCGCAAAATTAACATGTCTGCAGCCACCGGTCTTTGAGGTTTAAGACATAGAATGAAAGATGATAGCTGCTGAAATCTATAGTGATATTTTTCCAATTCATAGAATCGTGACATCAAATAGAAGAAGGGTGATGGTGAGAGGTCGACGACAGGGGGCTCTGAGTAGCTGCAGCCGAGGCTGTCACCTTTGCCGTATTAGGCGCTTTGGGGACTTTTTTTTGGAGGGGGGGTTTAACAGGATTGGAAAAGACTTCGGGATCCGAAATTATATTTAAGCGAATGCGAGACCAGCACGCTTCCTATGACACCACCAGCGCACAAACAAAATTGAATTATCATTTTCTCATTTACTCTCGTTTATCACTGTTAGACCCATGGAGGTTCGACTTTCCAGCTTTGTCATGGTTAAGGTTGAACTAAATTTGTTTAGTCTCTCGAAACGGAAAATGAGAGGAGATCTAATTAAGGTCTTCAAAATTGTCAAAGAAATTGAAAACACGGATGTGGTAAAAAATTAAATTGACACCTCCAACGCAACTAGGAATAATGGATGCTAGACGTGAGACAGCCCTTGGATTGAAGAGGTCAAAGAGTGTTCCTGGAAATGCAACGTCAGAAATAGCCTCTGGAAATCAAGCTTTAGAACTGGACTAAAAATAAAAATTTAGAAATAAAAATTTGGGGATGCAACCTTAGATAGAGCCTCTAAGAATACAACTTTAGAAATGAACGTTAGATGCAGCTTCTAGAAGGACAACATTGGATATATCCACTAGAAATGCAACTTTAGAAATAGACTAGAAATGCAATGTTAGATGCAGGCTCTAGGAATGAATTTCAGAAACGGACTCTGAAATTACAACATTAGATGCAGCCTCTAGAAATGTAATATTATAATAATTCCTGGGAATGCAACGTTAGCTATATCTTTTAGAAATAAAATGTTAGAAATAGCCTTTGGATATGCAGCGTCAGAATTAGACTCTGCATAAGGGGCGTTAGAAAACCTCTGGATATGCACTATTAGAAAACCCAAGTTAGGACTAACTCCTGGAAATGCAAAGTTAGAAGTCGCGTGTGGAAACGCAACGCAATAGATCGGCAAAGATGAAAGACGAGTCTGCATGATAAGACTGTCAATCAGTGGAAGGTGTTTTCTTGTGCAGCGCAGAGGACAGACGTTATAGCAAGAAGAAGAGGACTGAAGGTCAAGGTTTTACGCAAAGACTAATGGTCTCGTTATTTCATTGTCGAACATACTTTACCCCTCTTTGTTCCCACCAAGAAAAGGCGGTTCTATGTTGTCACGGAGGCGGAGTCCATGATAAAGCTGGTTTCGATTCTCTGAGGCTTTTTCTTTTTTTCTTTCTTTCTTTCTCTTTCGGACCAATTTTCTTTTCTTTTTTTTCGTATTCCAGAAAGAGGAAATTATTTTACGCAAGATTGGACGGTTTATTGATGCTGGCTCGTGCCTTTGGCGTCACCCTCAGGTTCCTTTGCTACACGCGTGCCACTGCATTCCTTCCCCTCCCCCTCTCTCCACGCAATCCACATAGTTATGACCTCCCTAAAGTCACGGTCAGCAATATGGACGCTACATTCCTGACATGGCATCCGAATCAATACATTCGTGGTATATATACATTCCGTACTATATATTTTGGACAATAATCTCCCTATCTATGTAGGTCAATACATTCCAAGGCCTGCTACATTCCTACTTATCAGGGACATGTCGACGTGCAGACGGCTTATCGCACGAGTGGGGGACACCGCGCACAGGTATGTGCCGCATCTGGTTGCGTTGAATCATCCCGGGCAATAATTTATTTGTACCGCATGACGTTATCGTAACTCTTATGCAAATATGCAAATACTGTGTATTGATTGTATTTTTTAAATAAAAATTTCAGTACGATATAAAGGGGGTATGTCGAGTAAAACTGTATTACAGTTTTGATATTTGGAAGTTTATTGGCACATCTAGGATCTCAGGGAAGCCCAGAGCGTTGCATGTCCCCAATTGCATAGATTACTGTATAACAGGGTGTCCTTGCTTGACTGGTTATGAAGGCTCAGAAAGATTGTAGGGTATTTTGATTGGTTTCTAGGTGTTCACATTTGGTACTATCTGTTCATATCGGTTACTGGGTGTTCAAAACGGTAATAAAGTGTTTATATTGGTTATTTCTTATTCAGATTAGATTTTAAGTGTTCATTATGCCTAATAGGTGTTAATAGGTATTTCTTGTTCATATTGATTAGTGGAAGTTCGCAATGATTATTAAGTGTTCAGATTTATTATGTCTTTATAATGAACTCTTTTTAATTTCTCTGCGTCCTTTTTATAATATGGAAACCAGCACTGAGCACAATATTCTAAGTTAAGACTAGCTAGAGCATTATAAAGACTAAGAATAATTTCTTCATTTCAGGAGAGTAGGGGGAGGCGGATAGAGGGAGGAGGAGGAGAAAGAAGAGGAGGAAAATGAGAAGGGGGAGAAGGTAAATGAAGAGAATGAACGGAAGAGGAGGAGAAAGGAGAGGAGGAAAATGAGAAGGGAGAGGAGGAAAATGAAGAGAATGAAAGGAAGAGGAGGAGGAAGAGGAAGCAGAGGAATGGGAGAAAGCGAAGGAGAAAGAGTAAGAAATAGTAAGAGTAATAGTAACAATAGGAGGGGAAAGAGTAAGAGAAGTGGAGTGAAAGGGAGAATAAGAAGAATGAGTAGGAGGACGATAAAACGGAGGTGGAGGAGGGGAGGGCTGGAGGAGGGAAGGAAGAGAATGAGTAGGTGGATGATAAAGTGGAGGTGGAAGAGGGGGAGGGAAAGGAGAAGGAGGAGGTTAAAGTATAGGTGGAGGAGGGGGAGGAAAAGGAGGAGGGGGAAGAAGAGGAGAATAAAGTGAAGGTGAAGGGTGGAAGGAGGAGTTGGAGGGGAGGAGGAGGAGGAGGAGGATGAAGAGGAGGAGGAAGAGGAGTAGGAGTAGGCATAGTCTTTGTAGTAGGAAGAGGAGGGGGAGGAGGAGGAGAAGGAGGAGAGTGATGATGGTGGCAATCAATGGCGGTGCATGAGGGTTGGTGGCTTTTGCCCTGCTGATGCCATGGTCCTGCTAGTCGATGATTTTCTGTTATTACTTTATTTCTTGTCACAGTTTTAATTGGGGGGGGGTTTTCTCATCAGCAATTTATGGCTGTAAATTTGTTTTCATTGTCCCTCTTTAGACAACAATGCCGGAGTTTTTTTTTTTTTTTTTTTTTTTTTTTTTTTTTTTTTTTTTTTTTTTTTTTTTTTTTTTTTTTTTTTTTTTTTTTTTTTTTTTTTATCAACCGATATTACTCAGTTGACTATCTTGGGATCACCGACAGAATTGGATTTCATCCCCGAAGCAGATAGTGGGTTTAGTGCTACCTTAGACTCATCCTGTATCAGACTACAGTGCCAGGAAATCCACTTGAACGACGCACGGAGCCACGGAGAGATCATAACTCATTCTTGCGTGTTTATGCACTTCTGTCACCCGTTCTGATTTTTCTTTTTTTAATATATATATACCAGAGTTCATCATCTATATGAAATCACACAGAGGTTATATTCATTTCTTTAAATGAAGGAAGGACGGCGGGATCTTTGGCTGCGTTTGCATGTAAGGGAGGTAAGTCTTACATCGACGTGTATGCATTGATGTTAAAAGGGTTTTAATTAATTAGAGAGAGAGAGAGAGAGAGAGAGAGAGAGAGAGAGAGAGAGAGAGAGAGAGAGAGAGAGAGAGAGAGAGAGAGAGAGAGAGAGAGAGAGAGAGAGAGAGAGAGAGAAATCGTCCGCCATTGATGGCCGTGGTACCACAAGAAAACATATTTCATTCCTTTGTTTGTGACGAAATACTAGGAAGAGGACGTCAGAGAGGGTCAACTCCCTGCCGCCGATCTCCTAACCCTATTTACTTCCTCATCTCCATCTGGAAATGCAGCCCTGAGGGACTGACAATCGGTCCCCGGACTGAGCCCAGGATCTCTTTCCATCAACTTTATTTTAATTTCTTTTAAATCTAAATACAAGGAGACCTGACAACCGGCGACTGCTCCCCTACTTTCTACTTCTTTCAGCTGGTGACACAGAAACAGACCCACACTAATACACTGTAGATATAACTTCAAAATCTCTTCCCGGAGAGGTGAGTGAGAAAGTGCAAGGATTGTTGCCAGTTACTGAGGGGCTGCGGGAACTCCGTGAAGTGTCGTGGAACTTGTTCTTGTAGAAAATATCTGCTCCAGATGATCTTGAAGCATTCCTTTGGCACTGATCTCGTTCATTCCTCACCAGAATAATAGGTCAACCCAGAAAGCCAGAGGAGGAAGGGAAGGGTGTTTATATTGGTGTGGTGTGCGTTTCAGAGTGATTTATTATTTATTCTTTGTGGGGGCTATATGGCAGTGATAATTACGTCAAGGGAAAAGTAGGACAAGCACGCACATGTGGTGAAGATTAGTAATACGTATTTTATTTGTAATTCATTTCTTGGTTGCGCGTTTATGTATACGTTCATCTGTTTATATTTTGGCTGTTTCATTTGATTCTTTTATTGGTCAGTAATTTGTTTTTGAGGGGAGAAAGAAAACGGAGGGTGCGGGTGATAAGATAATTAAAATATAGGAAAAAAGCAAGAAATTTGGGAGGAAGATGGATCTCAGTAATCAAGGCTGCAGAAAGAAAAAGAAAGTTTAAGTGGATAAGGAAATTTGAGTGATAAAGATAAAGGAAAGGAAGCAAAGGAAATAGAGAGCAGAAGATGATAAACGCGAACACAGATGGACACTGGCAGACAGCGAAAAGAAGGGAGACAAGAGTAGCAGAAATGGTAGATATAAGAAGAGTGATTAGAGAAAGAGAGAGATAACGAGAAAGAGTGATTAGAGTAAGAGAGAGATAACGAGAAAGAGAGAGAAACAGAGAGAGAGCGAGAGAGAGAGAGAGAGAGAAAGCGAAAAAGAGAGAAAGAGAGAAGGGGGTGATAAATAATTTACCACTTGGCTACCTAGAAGGGGTGGGGGTGCCACGGAGGTGAATGAAATCGGCTGACGGCAAACAGAATAAAGGGAAAGTTCCAACAGGTAAGGAGAAAATAAAAAAGGAACAACAAGGAAGGACGAGAAGGAACGAAAAAGAGTTAGATAAGAACAAGAGACAAAGAAATGAAAGTAAAGAGAAAATAACAAAGGTAATAGATAAATTTAAGATGAATAGAGAAGAAGAAAGAAGAGAGAAAAGAAGAAAACGAAAAAAGAACAAAAAAAAGAGAAAGAAGAAGAACGACGTACATAGCGAGAGTAAGTGGATGGTAGAGAAGAAAGAAGAAGAAGAAGAAGAAGAAGAAGAAGAAGAAGAAGAAGAAGAAGAAGAAGAAGAAGAAGAAGAAGAAGAGAGAAGAAAGAAATAACGGGAAAAAGAGAGCGGACGGGAAGAAAGAAAAAAAAGAAGAAGAAAATGTCTCCGTTCCCAGTATCATTACGTGGTGTGTTGACGTGTGTTTACATGGTCGCTTAGCAACGCAGCATTCCCGCTTGGAGCAACGCATGCACGCACGCACGCATTTACTCTGCATACACGGGCGGGCCCGAGAGCCACCAACCACATACGAACACACACACTTCGTCGTCGTCGTCGTCGTCGTCAGCAGCAGCAGCAGCAAGCATGCAAAAACGTGAGACACGCACATTCCACACGCCGATACACGGTCACTACACATGCCATGACACTGTACGTCGGCCTTCGTGTGTGTGATTCACCATGGTCTAGGATCACGTGTTGAACTCGTGATCGACAGCTATTTCCCTCCCAGGAGAGAGCTCAGAGCTCATATATGACCGATCTATGGATAATGTGACCTTACACGCACACACATCCCCAACTCCCCACCCACAAGAGTTGGAGTACCGACTCGCAGCGCAGCAATACTGAAATTATTTCAGCCCTGGCCTGGATTCGAACCCGGACCTCCGTAGTGGTAGCCGGGAACTCTACCACTGCGCCATCGAGTCGTGTGTGTGTGTGTGTGTGTGTGTGTGTGTGTGTGTGTGTGTGTGTGTGTGTGTGTGTGTGTGTGTGTGTGTGTGTGTGTGTGTGTGTGTGTGTGTGTGTGTGTGTGTGTGTGTGTGTGTGCGTGTGTGTGTGCGTGTGTGTGCATGTGTGTGAGTGTGTGCGTGTGTGTGTGCGTGTGTGTGCGTGTGTGTGTGTGTGTGTGTGTGTGTGTGTGCGTGTGTGTGTGTGTGTGTGTGTGTTTGTGTGTGTGTTTGTGTGTGTATTTGTGTGTGTGTGTGTGTGTGTGTGTGTGTGTGTGTGTGTGTGTGTGTGTGTGTGTGTGTGTGTGTGTGTGTGTGTGTGTGTGTGTGTGTGTGTGTGTGTGCGCGCGCGCGTGGTGCGCGCGCACGCATATGTAAGGTTCTGAGTGCACACGTGTTTGCGCACCCACATATACGTTTGCGTGAGTATGAGCGTGCATGTTTACACATACTAAATTAATTTCTGATAATAAAGCTTTGAATATCGTTCTTGGTTACATGACAAGCTCTGACACGGCCTGCCAAGCCGTGTCGTTCTCAGCGAAGGTCCATGTCTGGTATTAGCAGGGATGACACACCACATGGATGACACACCACATCGTATAGGTTTGTCTCTCATATGAAAACCTGAAAATCCATAAAAAGAAGGGTCCACTCACAACTACTCATAAAAGAGAGTGAAAGTTTTCATACAGTCTAATTACACAAGTGTCGGGGATAACTTTTCCACCAGGACCCTGTCGCTGCGCCTGACAAGTGGTGTTTGGGGTTGGGAATTGGGA